>NC_142841.1:37575757-37878787 GCF_061612785.1 Hesperophylax consimilis
TGATTTCAGACTTGGGTTCGAACTTAAAAGGCCATCTTTTCTGACTCTATGGTAAAAAACAGGCTGTTATATGAGATTTTTTATAAGAATCATGCTCTAAAACGCAATCAGTCACAAAATCTGCATGAAGTTGCATTTCTGGCAAATTTATCATTCCAATAGGCACTGATTTCAGATTTGGGTTCGAACTTAAAAGGCCATCTTTTTTGACTCAATGGTACAAAACAGGCTAAAATTTTAGAATTGTTATAAGAATCAAGCTCTCAAACGCAATCAGTCCCAAAATCTGCATGAAGTTGCATTTCTGGCAATTTTACCATTCCAATAGGCAATGATTTCAGACTTGGGTTCGAACTTTAAAAGCCATTTTTTCTGGCTCTATATTACGAAACAGGCTTTTTTTTCGGAACCGTTATGAGAATAATGGTCCAAATCGAAATCAGTCACAAAATCTAATTAAATTTGCATTTCAATTAATATCATAATTTCTATGGGCACTAATTTCAGACTTGGGTTCGAACTTAAAGGGCCATCTTTTCTGACTCAATGGTACAAAACAGGCTGAAATTTTAGAATTGTTATAAGAATTAAGCTCTCATACGCAAACAGTCCCAAAATCTGCACGAAGTTGCATTTCTTGCAAATTTATCATTCCAATGGGTTCGAACTTTAAAATCCATTTTTTCGGGCTCTAAGGTACTAAACAAGCTGAAATTTTGGAATCGTGATAAGATTTATGGTCAGAATCGAAATCACTCACAAACTCTGCATAAAATTTCATTTCTATAAATACCATCATATTTATGGGCACTGATTTCAGACTTGTGTTCGAACTTAAAAGGCCATCTTTTCTGACTATATGGTGAAAAACAGGCTGTTATTTGAGAATTTTTATAAGAATCATGCTCTTAAACGCAATCAGTCACAAAATCTGCATGAATTTGCATTTCTGGCAAATTCATCATTCCAATAGGCACTGATTTGGGTTCGAACTTTAAAAGCCATTTTTTCTGACTGTATGGTACAAAACAGACTGAAATTTTAGAATTGTTATAAGAATCATGCTCTCAAACGCAATCAGTCCCAAAATCTGCATGAAGTTGCATTTCTGTCAAATTTATCATTCCAATAGGCACTAATTTCAGACTTGGGTTCAAACTTTAAAATCCCGGTTTTCGAGCTCTATGGTACTAAACAAGCTGAAATTTTGGATTCGTGATAAGAATCATGGTCAGAATCGAAATCAGTCCCAAAATCTATATATAAATGCATTTCTATGAATATCATCAATTCTATGGGAACTGATTTCAGACGTTTATCGAACTTTAAAAGCCAATTTTTCTTGCTCTATTTTACGAAACAGGCTGAATTTTCGGAACCGTTATGAGAATGATGGTCCAAATTGAAGTCAGTCACAAAATCTAATAAAAGTTGCATTTCAATTAATATCATCATTTCTATGGTAACTGATTTCGGACTTGGGTTCGAACTTAAAAGGCCATCTTTTCTGACTCAATGGTACAAAACATGCTGAAATTTTAGAATTGTTATAAGAATCATGCTCTCAAACGCAATCAGTCCCAAAATCTGCATGAAGTTGCATTTCTGTCAAATTTATCATTCCAATAGGCACTGATTTCAGACTTGGGTTCGAACTTTAAAAGCCAATTTTTCTGGCTCTATATTACGAAACAGGCTTTTTTTTCGGAACCGTTATGAGAATAATGGTCCAAATCGAAATCAGTCACAAAATCTAATTAAATTTGCATTTCAATTAATATCATAATTTCTATGGGCACTGATTTCAGACTTGGGTTCGAACTTAAAGGGCCATCTTTTCTGACTCAATGGTACAAAACAGGCTGAAATTTGAGAATTGTTATAAGAATCAAGCTCTCATACGCAATCAGTCCCAAAATATAAATGAAAATGCATTTCTGGCAAATTTATCATTCCAATGGGTTCGAACTTTAAAATCCATTTTTTCGGGCTCTAAGGTACTAAACAAGCTGAAAATCACTCACAAACTCTGCATAAAGTTGCATTTCTATAAATATCATCATTTCTATGGGCACTGATTTCAGACTTGGGTTCGAAATTTAAAAGCCATTTTTTCTGGCTCTATGGTACCAAACAGGCTGATATTTTGGAATTTTTATAAGAATTATGGTTAGAATCGAAATCAGCCACAAAATCTTTATATAAATGCATTTCTATGAATATCATCAATTCTATGGGAACTGATTTCAGACTTAGGTTCGAACATTAAAAGCCAATTTTTCTGGCTCTATATTACGAAACAGGCTGAATTTTCGGAACCATTATAAGAATAATGGTCCAAATCGAAATCAGTCACAAAATCTAATTAAAGTTGCATTTCAATTAATATCATCATTTCTATGGGCACTGATTTCAGACTTGGGTTCGAACTTAAAAGGCCATCTTTTCTGACTCTATGGTAAAAAACAGGCTGTTATATGAGATTTTTTATAAGAATCATGCTCTAAAACGCAATCAGTCACAAAATCTGCATGAAGTTGCATTTCTGGCAAATTTATCATTCCAATAGGCACTGATTTCAGATTTGGGTTCGAACTTAAAAGGCCATCTTTTTTGACTCAATGGTACAAAACAGGCTAAAATTTTAGAATTGTTATAAGAATCAAGCTCTCAAACGCAATCAGTCCCAAAATCTGCATGAAGTTGCATTTCTGGCAATTTTACCATTCCAATAGGCAATGATTTCAGACTTGGGTTCGAACTTTAAAAGCCATTTTTTCTGGCTCTATATTACGAAACAGGCTTTTTTTTCGGAACCGTTATGAGAATAATGGTCCAAATCGAAATCAGTCACAAAATCTAATTAAATTTGCATTTCAATTAATATCATAATTTCTATGGGCACTAATTTCAGACTTGGGTTCGAACTTAAAGGGCCATCTTTTCTGACTCAATGGTACAAAACAGGCTGAAATTTTAGAATTGTTATAAGAATTAAGCTCTCATACGCAAACAGTCCCAAAATCTGCACGAAGTTGCATTTCTTGCAAATTTATCATTCCAATGGGTTCGAACTTTAAAATCCATTTTTTCGGGCTCTAAGGTACTAAACAAGCTGAAATTTTGGAATCGTGATAAGATTTATGGTCAGAATCGAAATCACTCACAAACTCTGCATAAAATTTCATTTCTATAAATACCATCATATTTATGGGCACTGATTTCAGACTTGTGTTCGAACTTAAAAGGCCATCTTTTCTGACTCAATGGTAAAAAACAGGCTGAAATTTGAGAATTTTTTTAAAAATCATGCTCTCAAATTCAATCAGTCACAGAATCTGCATGAAATTGCATTTCTGGCAAATTTATCATTCCAATAGGCAATGATTTCAGACTTGGGTTCGAACTTTAAAAGCCATTTTTTCTGGCTCTTTGGTACCAAACAGGCTGATATTTTGGAATTGTTATAAGAATCATGCTCCAAAACGCAATCAATCACAAAATCTGCATGAAGTTGCATTTCTGGCAAATTTATCATTCCAATAGGCACTGATTTCAGATTTGGGTTCGAACATTAAAATCCATTTTTTCGGGTTCTATTGTACTAAACAAGCTGAAATTTTGGAATCGTGATAAGATTTATGGTCAGAATCGAAATCACTCACAAACTCTGCATCAAGTTGCATTTCTATAAATATCATCATTTTTATGGGCACTGATTTCAGACTTGGGTTCGAATTTAAAAGGCCATCTTTTCTGACTCTATGGTAAAAAACAGGCTGTTATTTGAGATTTTTTATAAGAATCATGCTCTTAAACGCAATCAGTCTCAAAATCTGCATGAAGTTGCATTTCTGGCAAATTTATCATTCCAATAGGCACTGATTTCAGATTTGGGTTCGAACATTAAAATCCATTTTTTCGGGCTCTATTGTACTAAACAAGCTGAAATTTTGGAATCGTGATAAGATTTATGGTCAGAATCGAAATTACTCACAAACTCTGCATCAAGTTGCATTTCTATAAATATCATCATTTTTATGGGCACTGATTTCAGACTTGGGTTCGAACTTAAAAGGCCATCTTTTCTGACTCTATGGTAAAAAACAGGCTGTTATTTGAGATTTTTTATCAGAATCATGCTCTTAAACGCAATCAGTCACAAAATCTGCATGAAGTTGCATTTCTGGCAAACTTATCATTCCAATAGGCACTGATTTCAGATTTGGGTTCGAACATTAAAATCCATTTTTTCGGGCTCTATTGTACTAAACAAGCTGAAATTTTGGAATCGTGATAAGATTTATGGTCAGAATCGAAATTACTCACAAACTCTGCATCAAGTTGCATTTCTATAAATATCATCATTTTTATGGGCACTGATTTGAGACTTGGGTTCGAAATTTAAAAGCCATTTTTTCTGGCTCTATGGTACCAAACAGGCTGATATTTTGGAATTGTTATAAGAATTATGGTAAGAATCGAAATCAGCCACAAAATCTTTATATAAATGCATTTCTATGAATATCATCAATTCTATGGGAACTGATTTCAGACTTAGGTTCGAACTTTAAAAGCTTATTTTTCTGGCTCTATATTACGCAACAGGCTGAATTTTCGGAACCATTATGAGAATAATGGTCCAAATCGAAATCAGTCACAAATTCTAATTAAAGTTGCATTTCAATTAATATCATCATTTCTATGGGCACTGATTTCAGACTTGGGTTTGAACTTAAAAGGCCATCTTTTTTGACTCAATGGTACAAAACAGGCTAAAATTTTAGAATTGTTATAAGAATCAAGCTCTCAAACGCAATCAGTCCCAAAATCTGCATGAAGTTGCAATTCTGGCAATTTTACCATTCCAATAGGCAATGATTTCAGACTTGGGTTCGAACTTTAAAAGCCATTTTTTCTGGCTCTTTGGTACCAAACAGGCTGATATTTTGGAATTGTTATAAGAATCATGCTCCAAAAAGCAATCAATCACAAAATCTGCATGAAGTTGCATTTCTGGCAAATTTATCATTCCAATAGGCACTGATTTCAGACTTGGGTTCGAACTTTAAAAGCCAATTTTTCTGGCTCTATATTACGAAACAGGCTTTTTTTTCGGAACCGTTATGAAAATAATGGTCCAAATCGAAATCAGTCACAAAATCTAATTAAATTTGCATTTCAATTAATATCATAATTTCTATGGGCATTAATTTCAGACTTGGGTTCGAACTTAAAGGGCCATCTTTTCTGACTCAATGGTACAAAACAGGCTGAAATTTTAGAATTGTTATAAGAATTAAGCTCTCATACGCAATCAGTCCCAAAATCTGCACGAAGTTGCATTTCTTGCAAAATTATCATTCCAATGGGTTCGAACTTTAAAATCCATTTTTTCGGGCTCTAAGGTACTAAACAAGCTGAAATTTTGGAATCGTGATAAGATTTATGGTCAGAATCGAAATCACTCACAAACTCTGCATAAAATTTCATTTCTATAAATACCATCATATTTATGGGCACTGATTTCAGACTTGTGTTCGAACATAAAAGGCCATCTTTTCTGACTCAATGGTAAAAAACAGGCTGAAATTTGAGAATTTTTTTAAAAATCATGCTCTCAAATTCAATCAGTCACAGAATCTGCATGAAATTGCATTTCTGGCAAATTTATCATTCCAATAGGCAATGATTTCAGACTTGGGTTCGAACTTTAAAAGCCATTTTTTCTGGCTCTTTGGTACCAAACAGGCTGATATTTTGGAATTGTTATAAGAATCATGCTCCAAAACGCAATCAATCACAAAATCTGCATGAAGTTGCATTTCTGGCAAATTTATCATTCCAATAGGCACTGATTTCAGACTTGGGTTCGAACTTTACAAGCCATTTTTTCTGGCTCAATGGTACTTAACAAGCTGAAATTTTGGAATCGTGATAAGAATCATGGTCACAATCGAAATCAGTCCCAAAATCTGCATGAAATTGCATTTCTGGCAAATTTATCATTCCAATAGGCACTGATTTCAGACTTGGGTTCGAACTTTAAAATCCATCTTTTCGAGCTCTATGGTACTAAACAAGCTGACATTTCGGAATCGTGATAAGAATCATGGTCAGAATAGAAATCAGTCACAAAATGTGTATATAAATGCATTTCTATGAATATCATCAATTCTATGGGAACTGATTTCAGACTTAGGTTCGAACTTTAAAAGCCAATTTTTCTGGCTCTATATTACGAAACAGGCTGAATTTTCGGAACCGTTATGAGAATAATGGTCCAAATCGAAGTCAGTCACAAAATCTAATTAAAGTTGCATTTCAATTAATATCATCATTTCTATGGTCACTGATTTCAGACTTGGGTTCGAACTTAAAAGGCCATCTTTTCTGACTCTATGGTAAAAAACAGGCTGTTATTTGAGATTTTTTATAAGAATCATGCTCTTAAACGCAATCAGTCACAAAATCTGCATGAAGTTGCATTTCTGGCAAATTTATCATTCCAATAGGCACTGATTTCAGATTTGGGTTCGAACATTAAAATCCATTTTTTCGGGCTCTATTGTACTAAACAAGCTGAAATTTTGGAATCGTGATAAGATTTATGGTCAGAATCGAAATTACTCACAAACTCTGCATCAAGTTGCATTTCTATAAATATCATCATTTTTATGGGCACTGATTTCAGACTTGGGTTCGAAATTTAAAAGCCATTTTTTCTGGCTCTATGGTACCAAACAGGCTGATATTTTGGAATTGTTATAAGAATTATGGTAAGAATCGAAATCAGCCACAAAATCTTTATATAAATGCATTTCTATGAATATCATCAATTCAAAATCCAAAATCTGCATGAAGTTGCATTTCTGGCAAATTTATCATTCCAATAGGCACTGATTTCAGACTTGGGTTCGAACTTTAAAATCCATCTTTTCGAGCTCTATGGTACTAAACAAGCTGACATTTCGGAATCGTGATAAGAATCATGGTCAGAATAGAAATCAGTCACAAAATGTGTATATAAATGCATTTCTATGAATATCATCAATTCTATGGGAACTGATTTCAGACTTAGGTTCGAACTTTAAAAGCCAATTATTCTGGCTCTATATTACGAAACAGGCTGAATTTTCGGAACCGTTATGAGAATAATGGTCCAAATCGAAGTCAGTCACAAAATCTAATTAAAGTTGCATTTCAATTAATATCATCATTTCTATGGTCACTGATTTCAGACTTGGGTTCGAACTTAAAAGGCCATCTTTTCTGACTCTATGGTAAAAAACAGGCTGTTATTTGAGATTTTTTATAAGAATCATGCTCTTAAACGCAATCAGTCACAAAATCTGCATGAAATTGCATTTCTGGCAAATTTATCATTCCAATAGGCACTGATTTCAGATTTGGGTTCGAACATTAAAATCCATTTTTTCGGGCTCTATTGTACTAAACAAGCTGAAATTTTGGAATCGTGATAAGATTTATGGTCAGAATCGAAATTACTCACAAACTCTGCATCAAGTTGCATTTCTATAAATATCATCATTTTTATGGGCACTGATTTCAGACTTGGGTTCGAAATTTAAAAGCCATTTTTTCTGGCTCTATGGTACCAAACAGGCTGATATTTTGGAATTGTTATAAGAATTATGGTAAGAATCGAAATCAGCCACAAAATCTTTATATAAATGCATTTCTATGAATATCATCAATTCTATGGGAACTGATTTCAGACTTAGGTTCGAACTTTAAAAGCCAATTTTTCTGGCTCTATATTACGAAACAGGCTGAATTTTCGGAACCGTTATGAGAATAATGGTCCAAATCGAAGTCAGTCACAAAATCTAATTAAAGTTGCATTTCAATTAATATCATCATTTCTATGGTCACTGATTTCAGACTTGGGTTCGAACTTAAAAGGCCATCTTTTCTGACTCAATGGTACAAAACAGATTGAAATTTGAGAATTGTTATAAGAATCATGCTCTCAAACGCAATCAGTCCCAAAATCTGCATGAAGTTGCATTTCTGTCAAATTTATCATTCCAATAGGCACTAATTTCAGACTTGGGTTCAAACTTTAAAATCCCGGTTTTCGAGCTCTATGGTACTAAACAAGCTGAAATTTTGGATTCGTGATAAGAATCATGGTCAGAATCGAAATCAGTCCCAAAATCTATATATAAATGCATTTCTATGAATATCATCAATTCTATGGGAACTGATTTCAGACGTTTATCGAACTTTAAAAGCCAATTTTTCTTGCTCTATTTTACGAAACAGGCTGAATTTTCGGAACCGTTATGAGAATAATGGTCCAAATTGAAGTCAGTCACAAAATCTAATAAAAGTTGCATTTCAATTAATATCATCATTTCTATGGTCACTGATTTCGGACTTGGGTTCGAACTTAAAAGGCCATCTTTTCTGACTCAATGGTACAAAACATGCTGAAATTTTAGAATTGTTATAAGAATCATGCTCTCAAACGCAATCAGTCCCAAAATCTGCATGAAGTTGCATTTCTGTCAAATTTATCATTCCAATAGGCACTGATTTCAGACTTGGGTTCGAACTTTAAAAGCCAATTTTTCTGGCTCTATATTACGAAACAGGCTTTTTTTTCGGAACCGTTATGAGAATAATGGTCCAAATCGAAATCAGTCACAAAATCTTATTAAATTTGCATTTCAATTAATATCATAATTTCTATGGGCACTGATTTCAGACTTGGGTTCGAACTTAAAGGGCCATCTTTTCTGACTCAATGGTACAAAACAGGCTGAAATTTGAGAATTGTTATAAGAATCAAGCTCTCATACGCAATCAGTCCCAAAATATGCATGAAGTTGCACTTCTGGCAAATTTATCATTCCAATGGGTTCGAACTTTAAAATCCATTTTTTCGGGCTCTAAGGTACTAAACAAGCTGAAAATCACTCACAAACTCTGCATAAAGTTGCATTTCTATAAATATCATCATTTCTATGGGCACTGATTTCAGACTTGGGTTCGAAATTTAAAAGCCATTTTTTCTGGCTCTATGGTACCAAACAGGCTGATATTTTGGAATTGTTATAAGAATTATGGTAAGAATCGAAATCAGCCACAAAATCTTTATATAAATGCATTTCTATGAATATCATCAATTCTATGGGAACTGATTTCAGACTTAGGTTCGAACTTTAAAAGCTAGTTTTTCTGGCTCTATATTACGCAACAGGCTGAATTTTCGGAACCGTTATGAGAATAATGGTCCAAATCGAAATCAGTCACAAATTCTAATTAAAGTTGCATTTCAATTAATATCATCATTTCTATGGGCACTGATTTCAGACTTGGGTTCGAACTTAAAAGGCCATCTTTTTTGACTCAATGGTACAAAACAGGCTTAAATTTTAGAATTGTTATAAGAATCAAGCTCTCAAACGCAATCAGTCCCAAAATCTGCATGAAGTTGCATTTCTGGCAATTTTACCATTCCAATAGGCAATGATTTCAGACTTGGGTTCGAACTTTAAAAGCCATTTTTTCTGGCTCTTTGGTACCAAACAGGCTGATTTTTTGGAATTGTTATAAGAATCATGCTCCAAAAAGCAATCAATCACAAAATCTGCATGAAGTTGCATTTCTGGCAAATTTATCATTCCAATAGGCACTGATTTCAGACTTGGGTTCGAACTTTAAAAGCCAATTTTTCTGGCTCTATATTACGAAACAGGCTTTTTTTTCGGAACCGTTATGAGAATAATGGTCCAAATCGAAATCAGTCACAAAATCTAATTAAATTTGCATTTCAATTAATATCATAATTTCTATGGGCACTAATTTCAGACTTGGGTTCGAACTTAAAGGGCCATCTTTTCTGACTCAATGGTACAAAACAGGCTGAAATTTTAGAATTGTTATAAGAATTAAGCTCTCATACGCAATCAGTCCCAAAATCTGCACGAAGTTGCATTTCTTGCAAATTTATCATTCCAATGGGTTCGAACTTTAAAATCCATTTTTTCGGGCTCTAAGGTACTAAACAAGCTGAAATTTTGGAATCGTGATAAGATTTATGGTCAGAATCGAAATCACTCACAAACTCTGCATAAAATTTCATTTCTATAAATACCATCATATTTATGGGCACTGATTTCAGACTTGTGTTCGTACTTAAAAGGCCATCTTTTCTGACTCAATGGTAAAAAACAGGCTGAAATTTGAGAATTTTTTTAAAAATCATGCTCTCAAATTCAATCAGTCACAGAATCTGCATGAAATTGCATTTCTGGCAAATTTATCATTCCAATAGGCAATGATTTCAGACTTGGGTTCGAACTTTAAAAGCCATTTTTTCTGGCTCTTTGGTACCAAACAGGCTGATATTTTGGAATTGTTATAAGAATCATGCTCCAAAACGCAATCAATCACAAAATCTGCATGAAGTTGCATTTCTGGCAAATTTATCATTCCAATAGGCACTGATTTCAGACTTGGGTTCGAACTTTACAAGCCATTTTTTCTGGCTCAATGGTACTTAACAAGCTGAAATTTTGGAATCCTGATAAGAATCATGGTCACAATCGAAATCAGTCCCAAAATCTGCATGAAATTGCATTTCTGGCAAATTTATCATTCCAATAGGCACTGATTTCAGACTTGGGTTCGAACTTTAAAATCCATCTTTTCGAGCTCTATGGTACTAAACAAGCTGACATTTCGGAATCGTGATAAGAATCATGGTCAGAATAGAAATCAGTCACAAAATGTGTATATAAATGCATTTCTATGAATATCATCAATTCTATGGGAACTGATTTCAGACTTAGGTTCGAACTTTAAAAGCCAATTTTTCTGGCTCTATATTACGAAACAGGCTGAATTTTCGGAACCATTATGAGAATAATGGTCCAAATCGAAATCAGTCACAAAATCTAATTAAAGTTGCATTTCAATTAATATCATCATTTCTATGGGCACTGATTTCAGACTTGGGTTCGAACTTTAAAATCCATCTTTTCGAGCTCTATGGTACTTAACAAGCTGAAATTTCTGAATCGTGATAAGAATCATGGTCAGTATCGAAATCAGTCACAAAATCTGTATATAAATGCATTTCTATGAATATCATCAATTCTATGGGAACTGATTTCAGACTTGGGTTCGAACCTTAAAAGCCAATTTTTCTGGCTCTTTGTTACAAAACAGGCTGAATTTTTGGAATCGTTATGAGAATAATGGTCCAAATCGAAGTCAGTCACAAAATCTAATTAAAGTTGCATTTCAATAAATATCATCATTTCTATGGTCACTGATTTCAGACTTGGGTTCGAACTTAAAAGGCCATCTTTTCTGACTCAGTGGTACAAAACAGGCTGAAATTTGAGAATTGTTATAAGAATCATGCTCTCAAACGCAATCAGTCCCAAAATCTGCATGAAGTTGCATTTCTGGCAAATTTATCATTCCAATAGGCAATGATTTCAGACTTGGGTTCGAACTTTAAAAGCCATTTTTTCTGGCTCTTTGGTACCAAACAGGCTGATATTTTGGAATTGTTATAAGAATCATGCTCCAAAACGCAATCAATCACAAAATCTGCATGAAGTTGCATTTCTGTCAAATTAATCATTCCAATAGGCACTGATTTCAGACTTGGGTTCGAACTTTACAAGCCATTTTTTCTGGCTCTATGGTACTAAACAAGCTGATATTTTGGAATTGTTATAAGAATCATGCTCCAAAACGCAATCAATCACAAAATCTGCATGAAGTTGCATTTCTGTCAAATTTATCATTCCAATAGGCACTGATTTCAGACTTGGGTTCGAACTTGACAAGCCATTTTTTCTGGCTCTATGGTACTAAACAAGCTGAAATTTTGGAATCGTGATAAGAATCATGGTCACAATCGAAATCAGTCCCAAAATCTGCATAAAATTGCATTTCTGGCAAATTTATCATTCCAATAGGCACTGATTTCAGACTTGGGTTCGAACTTAAAAGGCCATCTTTTCTGACTCAATGGTACAAAACAGGCTGAAATTTGAGAATTGTTATAAGAATCATGCTCTCAAACGCAATCAGTCCCAAAATCTGCATGAAGTCGCATTTCTGTCAAATTTATCATTCCAATAGGCACTGATTTCAGACTTGGGTTCGAACTTTAAAATCCCGGTTTTCGAGCTCTATGGTACTAAACAAGCTGAAATTTTGGATTCGTGATAAGAATCATGGTCAGAATCGAAATCAGTCCCAAAATCTGTATATAAATGCATTTCTATGAATATCATCAATTCTATGTGAACTGATTTCAGACGTTTATCGAACTTTAAAAGCCAATTTTTCTGGCTCTATTTTACGAAACAGGCTGAATTTTCGGAACCGTTATGAGAATAATGGTCCAAATCGAAATCACTCACAAACTCTGCATAAAGTTGCATTTCTATAAATATCATCATTTTTAGGGCACTGATTTCAGACTTGGGTTCGAACTTAAAAGGCCATCTTTTCTGATTCTATGGTTAAAAACAGACTGAAATTTGAGAATTTTTATAAGAATCATGCCTAAAAACTCAATCAGTCACAAAATCTGCATGAAGTTGCGTTTCTGGCAAATCTATCATTCCAATAGGCACTGATTTCAGACTTGGGTTCGAACTTTAAAAGCCATTTTTTCTGGCTCTTTGATACCAAACAGGCAGATATTTTGGAATTGTTATAAAAATCATGCTCTTAAACGCAATCAGTCACAAAATCTGCATGAAGTTGCATTTCTGGCAAATTTATCATTCCAATAGGCACTGATTTCAGATTTGGGTTCGAAGATTAAAATCCATTTTTTCGGGCTCTATTGTAATAAACAAGCTGAAATTTCGGAATCGTGATAAGATTTATGGTCAGAATCGAAATCACTCACAAACTCTGCATAAAGTTGCATTTCTATAAATATCATCATTTCTATGGTCACTGATTTCAGACTTAGGTTCGAACTTAAAAGGCCATCTTTTCTGACTCAATGGTACAAAACAGGCTGAAATTTTAGTATTTTTATAAGAATCATGCTCTCAAACGCAATCAGTCCCAAAATCTGCATGAAGTTGCATTTCTGGCAAATTTATCATTCCAATAGGCACTGATTTCAGACTTGGGTTCGAACTTTAAAATCCATCTTTTCGAGCTCTATGGTACTTAACAAGCTGAAATTTCTGAATCGTGATAAGAATCATGGTCAGTATCGAAATCAGTCACAAAATCTGTATATAAATGCATTTCTATGAATATCATCAATTCTATGGGAACTGATTTCAGACTTGGGTTCGAACCTTAAAAGCCAATTTTTCTGGCTCTTTGTTACAAAACAGGCTGAATTTTTGGAATCGTTATGAGAATAATGGTCCAAATCGAAGTCAGTCACAAAATCTAATTAAAGTTGCATTTCAATAAATATCATCATTTCTATGGTCACTGATTTCAGACTTGGGTTCGAACTTAAAAGGCCATCTTTTCTGACTCAGTGGTACAAAACAGGCTGAAATTTGAGAATTGTTATAAGAATCATGCTCTCAAACGCAATCAGTCCCAAAATCTGCATGAAGTTGCATTTCTGGCAAATTTATCATTCCAATAGGCAATGATTTCAGACTTGGGTTCGAACTTTAAAAGCCATTTTTTCTGGCTCTTTGGTACCAAACAGGCTGATATTTTGGAATTGTTATAAGAATCATGCTCCAAAACGCAATCAATCACAAAATCTGCATGAAGTTGCATTTCTGTCAAATTTATCATTCCAATAGGCACTGATTTCAGACTTGGGTTCGAACTTTACAAGCCATTTTTTCTGGCTCTATGGTATTAAACAAGCTGAAATTTCGGAATCGTGATAACAATCATGGTCACAAACGCAATCAGTCCCAAAATCTGCATAAAGTTGCATTTCTGGTAAATTTATCATTCCAATAGGCACCGATTTTAGACTTGGGTTCGAACTTTAAAATCCATTTTTTCGAGCTCTATGGTACTAAACAAGCTGAAATTTTGGAATCATGATAAGATTTATGGTCAGAATCGAAATCAGTCCCAAAATCTGCATGAAATTGCATTTCTGGCAAATTTATCATTCCAATAGGCAATGATTTCAGACTTGGGTTCGAACTTTAAAAGCCATTTTTTCTGGCTCTTTGGTACCAAACAGGCAGATATTTTGGAATTGTTATAAAAATCATGCTCTTAAACGCAATCAGTCACAAAATCTGCATGAAGTTGCATTTCTGGCAAATTTATCATTCCAACAGGCACTGATTTCAGATTTGGGTTCGAAGATTAAAATCCATTTTTTCGGGCTCTATTGTAATAAACAAGCTGAAATTTTGGAATCGTGATAAGATTTATGGTCAGAATCGAAATCACTCACAAACTCTGCATAAAGTTGCATTTCTATAAATATCATCATTTCTATGGTCACTGATTTCAGACTTAGGTTCGAACTTAAAAGGCCATCTTTTCTGACTCAATGGTACAAAACAGGCTAAAATTTTAGTATTTTTATAAGAATCATGCTCTCAAACGCAATCAGTCCCAAAATCTGCATGAAGTTGCATTTCTGGCAAATTTATCATTCCAATAGGCACTGATTTCAGACTTGGGTTCGAACTTTAAAATCCATCTTTTCGAGCTCTATGGTACTAAACAAGCTGAAATTTCGGAATCGTGATAAGAATCATGGTCAGTATCGAAATCAGTCACAAAATCTGTATATAAATGCATTTCTATGAATATCATCAATTCTATGGGAACTGATTTCATACTTGGGTTCGAACCTTAAAAGCCAATTTTTCTGGCTCTTTGTTACAAAACAGGCTGAATTTTTGGAATCGTTATGAGAATAATGGTCCAAATCGAAGTCAGTCACAAAATTTAATTAAAGTTGCATTTCAATAAATATCATCATTTCTATGGTCACTGATTTCAGACTTGGGTTCGATCTTTAAATTCCCAGTTTTCGAGCTCTATGGTACTAAACAAGCTGAAATTTTGGATTCGTGATAAGAATCATGGTCAGAATCGAAATCAGTCCCAAAATCTGTATATAAATGCATTTCTATGAATATCATCAATTCTATGGGAACTGATTTCAGACGTTTATCGAACTTTAAAAGCCAATTTTTCTGGCTCTATTTTACGAAACAGGCTGGATTTTCGGAACCGTTATGAGAATAATGGTCCAAATCGAAATCACTCACAAACTCTGCATAAAGTTGCATTTCTATAAATATCATCACTTTTAGGGCACTGATTTCAGACTTGGGTTCGAACTTAAAAGGCCATCTTTTCTGACTCTATGGTGAAAAACAGGCTGTAATTTGAGAATTTTTATAAGAATCATGCTCTTAAACGCATTCAGTCACAAAATCTGCATGAATTTGCATTTCTGGCAAATTCATCATTCCAATAGGCACTGATTTCACACTTGGGTTCGATCTTTAAAAGCCAATTTTTCTGGCTCTATATTACGAAACAGGCTTTTTTTTCGGAACCGTTATGAGAATAATGGTCCAAATCGAAATCGAAGTCAGTCACAAAATCTAATTAAATTTGCATTTCAATTAATATCATAATTTCTATGGGCACTGATTTCAGACTTGGGTTCGAACTTAAAGGGCCATCTTTTCTGACTCAATGGTACAAAACAGGCTGAAATTTGAGAATTGTTATAAGAATCAAGCTCAAAAATTCAATCAGTCACAAAATCTGCATGAAATTGCGTTTCTGGCAAATCTATCATTCCAATAGGCACGGATTTCAGACTTGGGTTCGAACTTTAAAAGCCATTTTTTTGGGCTCTATGGAACTAAACAAGCTGAAATTTTGGAATCGTGATAAGAATTATGGTCAGAATCGAAATCAGTCAAAAAATCTGTATATAAATGCATTTCTATGAATATCATCAATTCTATGGTAACTGATTTCAGACTTATTTTCGGAATCGTTTTGAGAATAATGGTCCAATTCGAAATCAGTCAAAAAATCTAATTAAAGTTGCATTTCAATTAATATCATCATTTCTATGGGCACTGATTTCAGACTTGGGTTCGAACTTTAAAAGCCATTTTTTCTGGCTCTATGGTACCAAACAGGCTAATATTTTGGGACTGTTATAAGAATCATGCTCCAAAACGCAATCAGTCACAAAATCTGCAAAGAGTTGCATTTCTATTGATATCATCATTTCTCTGGGCACTGATTTCAGTTCGAACTTAAAAGCCCATCTTTTCTGACTCAATGTTACAAAACAGGCTGAAATTTTAGAATTGTCATAAGAATCATGCTCTCAAACGCAATCAGTCCCATAATCTGCATGAAGTTGCATTTCTGGAAAATTTATCATTCCAACAGGCATAACTTTCAAACTTGGGTTAGAACTAAAAAGGCCATATTTTCTGGTTCTATGGTACCAAACAGGCTGAAATTTTGGAATCATGATAGGAATCATGGAACAAATCGAAACCAGTCACAAACTTTGCATAAAGTTGCATTTCTATAAATATCATCATTTCTATGGACACTGATTTCAGACTTGGGTTCGAATTTTAAAAGCCATTTTTTCTGACTCTATGGTACCAAATAGGCTATAGTTTTGGAAAAGTGATAAAAATCATGCTCCTAATCACAATCAGTCACAAAATCGCGATAAAGTTGCATTTCTCTCAAATTCATCATTCCAACAGGCATAACTTTCACACTTGGGTTAGAACTTAAAAGGCCAGTTTTTTTGGTTCTATGGAACCAAACAGACTGAAATTCTGGAATCGTGATAAGAATCATGGTCTTAATCGAAATCAGTCACAAAATCTGTATATAAATGCATTTCTATGAATATCATAAATTCTATGGGAACTGATTTCAGACTTAGGTTCGAACTTTAAAACTCACAAAATCTGCATGAAGTACCATTTCTGTCAAATTTATCATTCCAATAGGCACTGATTTCAGACTTGGGTTTGAAGATTAAAATCCATTTTTTCGGGCTCTATGGTACTAAACAAGCTGAAATTTTGTAATCGTGATAAGATTCATGGTCAGAATCGAAATCAGTCACAAAATCTGTATATAAATGCATTTCTATGAATATCATCAATTCTATGGGAACTGATTTCAGACTTAGGTTCGAACTTTAAAAGTCAAAAAATCTGCATGAAGTTGCATTTTTGGCAAATTTATCATTCCAATAGGCACTGATTTCAGACTTGGGTTCGAACTTTAAAATCCATTTTTTTGGGCTCTATGGAACTAAACAAGCTGAAATTTTGGAATCGTGATAAGAATTATGGTCAGAATCGAAATCAGTCAAACAATCTGTATATAAATGCATTTCTATGAATATCATCAATTCTATGGGAACTGATTTCGGACTTATTTTCGGAATCGTTTTGAGAATAATGGTCCAATTCGAAATCAGTCAAAAAATCTTATTAAAGTTGCATTTCAATTAATATCATCATTTCTATGGGCACTGATTTCAGACTTGGGTTCGAACTTTAAAAGCCATATTTTCTGGCTCTATGGTACCAAACAGGCTAATATTTTGGGATTGTTATAAGAATCATGCTCCAAAACGCAATCAGTCACAAAATCTGCAAAGAGTTGCATTTCTATTGATATCATCATTTCTCTGGGCACTGATTTCAGACTTGGGTTCGAACTTAAAAGCCCATCTTTTCTGACTCAATGGTACAAAACAGGCTGAAATTTTAGAATTGTCATAAGAATCATGCTCTCAAACGCAATCAGTCCCATAATCTGCATGAAGTTGCATTTCTGGAAAATTTATCATTCCAACAGGCATAACTTTCAAACTTGGGTTAGAACTAAAAAGGCCTTTTTTTCTGGTTCTATGGTACCAAACAGGCTGAAATTTTGGAATCATGATAGGAATCATGGAACAAATCGAAACCAGTCACAAACTTTGCATATAGTTGCATTTCTATAAATATCATCATTTCTATGGACACTGATTTCAGACTTGGGTTCGAATTTTAAAAGCCATTTTTTCTGACTCTATGGTACCAAATAGGCTATAGTTTTGGAAAAGTGATAAAAATCATGCTCCAAATCACAATCAGTCACAAAATCGCGATAAAGTTGCATTTCTTGCAAATTAATCATTCCAACAGGCATAAATTTCAAACTTGGGTTAGAACTAAAAAGGCCATTTTTTCTGGTTCTATGGAACCAAACAGGCTGAAATTTTGGAATCATGATAAGAATCATGGTCAGAATCGAAATCAGTCACAAAATCTGCATTAAGTTTCATTTTTTTGAATACCAAAATTTCTTTGGGCTTTGATTTCAGACTTGGGTTCGAACTTAAAAGGCAATCTTTTCTTGCTCTATGGTACCACACAGGCTTATATTTTGGAATAGTTATAATAATCATGCTCCAAAACGCAATCAGTTACAAAATCTGCATGAAGTTGCATTTCTGGCAAATTTATCATTCCAATAGGCACTGATTTCAGACTTTGGTTTGAACTTTAAAAGCCATTTTTTTTGGCTCTATGGTACCAAACAGGCTGATATTTTGGGATTGTTATAAGAATCATGCTCCAAAACGCAATCAGTCACAAAATCTGCAAAGAGTTGCATTTCTATTGATATCATCATTTCTATGGGCACTGATTTTAGACTTGGGTTCGAACTTAAAAACCCATCTTTTCTTACTCAATGGTACAAAACAGGCTGAAATTTTAGAATTGTTATAAGAATCATGCTCTCAAACGCAATCAGTCCCATAATCTGCATGAAGTTGCATTTCTGGCAAATTTATCATTCCAATAGGCACTGATTTCAGACTTGGGTTCGAACTTTAAAAGCCATTTTTTCTGGCTCTATGGTACCAAACAGGCTGATATTTTGGGATTGTTATAAGAATCATGCTCCAAAACGCAATCAGTCACAAAATCTGCAAAGAGTTGCATTTCTATTGATATCATCATTTCTATGGGCACTGATTTTAGACTTGGGTTCGAACTTAAAAACCCATCTTTTCTGACTCAATGGTACAAAACAGGCTGAAATTTTAGAATTGTTATAAGAATCATGCTCTCAAACGCAATCAGTCCCATAATCTGCATGAAGTTGCATTTCTGGCAAATTTATCATTCCAATAGGCACTGATTTCAGACTTGGGTTCGAACTTTAAAAGCCATTTTTTCTGGCTCTATGGTACCAAACAGGCTGATATTTTGGGATTGTTATAAGAATCATGCTCCAAAACGCAATCAGTCACAAAATCTGCAAAGAGTTGCATTTCTATTGATATCATCATTTCTATGGGCAGTGATTTTAGACTTGGGTTCGAACTTAAAAACCCATCTTTTCTGACTCAATGGTACAAAACAGGCTGAAATTTTAGAATTGTTATAAGAATCATGCTCTCAAACGCAATCAGTCCCATAATCTGCATGAAGTTGCATTTCTGGCAAATTTATCAATCCAATAGGCACTGATTTCAGACTTGGGTTCGAACATTACAATCCATTATTTCTGACTCTTTGGTACCAAACAGACTCTTATTTTGGAAACGTGATACAAATCATGCTCCTAATCACAATCAGTCACAAAATCGCGATAAAGTTGCATTTCTCTCAAATTCATCATTCCAACAGGCATAACTTTCACACTTGGGTTAGAACTTAAAAGGCCAGTTTTTTTGGTTCTATGGAACCAAACAGACTGAAATTCTGGAATCGTGATAAGAATCATGGTCTTAATCGAAATCAGTCACAAAATCTGTATATAAATGCATTTCAATGAATATCATCAATTCTATGGGAACTGATTTCAGACTTAGGTTCGAACTTTAAAACTCACAAAATCTGCATGAAGTACCATTTCTGTCAAATTTATCATTCCAATAGGCACTGATTTCAGACTTGGGTTTGAAGATTAAAATCCATTTTTTCGGGCTCTATGGTACTAAACAAGCTGAAATTTTGTAATCGTGATAAGATTCATGGTCAGAATCGAAATCAGTCACAAAATCTGTATATAAATGCATTTCTATGAATATCATCAATTCTATGGGAACTGATTTCAGACTTAGGTTCGAACTTTAAAAGTCAAAAAATCTGCATGAAGTTGCATTTTTGGCAAATTTATCATTCCAATAGGCACTGATTTCAGACTTGGGTTCGAACTTTAAAATCCATTTTTTTGGGCTCTATGGAACTAAACAAGCTGAAATTTTGGAATCGTGATAAGAATTATGGTCAGAATCGAAATCAGTCAAACAATCTGTATATAAATGCATTTCTATGAATATCATCAATTCTATGGGAACTGATTTCGGACTTATTTTCGGAATCGTTTTGAGAATAATGGTCCAATTCGAAATCAGTCAAAAAATCTTATTAAAGTTGCATTTCAATTAATATCATCATTTCTATGGGCACTGATTTCAGACTTGGGTTCGAACTTTTAAAGCCATATTTTCTGGCTCTATGGTACCAAACAGGCTAATATTTTGGGATTGTTATAAGAATCATGCTCCAAAACGCAATCAGTCACAAAATCTGCAAAGAGTTGCATTTCTATTGATATCATCATTTCTCTGGGCACTGATTTCAGACTTGGGTTCGAACTTAAAAGCCCATCTTTTCTGACTCAATGGTACAAAACAGGCTGAAATTTTAGAATTGTCATAAGAATCATGCTCTCAAACGCAATCAGTCCCATAATCTGCATGAAGTTGCATTTCTGGAAAATTTATCATTCCAACAGGCATAACTTTCAAACTTGGGTTAGAACTAAAAAGGCCATTTTTTCTGGTTCTATGGTACCAAACAGGCTGAAATTTTGGAATCATGATAGGAATCATGGAACAAATCGAAACCAGTCACAAACTCTGCATATAGTTGCATTTCTATAAAAATCATCATTTCTATGGACACTGATTTCAGACTTGGGTTCGAATTTTAAAAGCCATTTTTTCTGACTCTATGGTACCAAATAGGCTATAGTTTTGGAAAAGTGATAAAAATCATGCTCCAAATCACAATCAGTCACAAAATCGCGATAAAGTTGCATTTCTTGCAAATTCATCATTCCAACAGGCATAACTTTCAAACTTGGGTTAGAACTAAAAAGGCCATTTTTTCTGGTTCTATGGATTCAAACAGGCTGAAATTTTGGAATTATGATAAGAATCATGGTCAGAATCGAAATCAGTCACAAAATCTGCATTAAGTTCCATTTTTTTGAATACCAAAATTTCTTTGGGCTTTGATTTCAGACTTGGGTTCGAACTTAAAAGGCAATCTTTTCTTGCTCTATGGTACCACACAGGCTTATATTTTGGAATAGTTATAATAATCATGCTCCAAAACGCAATCAGTTACAAAATCTGCATGAAGTTGCATTTCTGGCAAATTTATCATTCCAATAGGCACTGATTTCAGACTTGGGTTCGAACTTTAAAAGCCATTTTTTCTGGCTCTATGGTACCAAACAGGCTGATATTTTGGGATTGTTATAAGAATCATGCTCCAAAACGCAATCAGTCACAAAATCTGCAAAGAGTTGCATTTCTATTGATATCATCATTTCTATGGGCACTGATTTAAGACTTGGGTTCGAACTTAAAAACCCATCTTTTCTGACTCAATGGTACAAAACAGGCTGAAATTTTAGAATTGTTATAAGAATCATGCTCTCAAACTCAATCAGTCCCATAATCTGCATGAAGTTGCATTTCTGGCAAATTTATCAATCCAATAGGCACTGATTTCAGACTTGGGTTCGAACATTACATTCCATTTTTTCTGGCTCTATGGTACCAAACATGATAAAATTTTGAATCATGATAGGAATCATTGTTCAAATCAAAATCAGTATCAACTCTGCATAAAGTTGCATTTCTAGAAATATCATCATTTCTATGGGCACTGATTTCATACTTGGGTTCGAACTTTTATAGCAACTTTTTTGGCTATATGAAACCAAACAGACTGAAGTTTTGGAATTGATATAAGAATCATGCTCCAAAACGCAAACAGTCACAAAATCTGCATGAAGATGCATTTCTGGAAAATTTCTATGGTCATAACTTTCAGGCTTGGATTCGAACTTAAAAAACAAATTTTTCTGGCTCCATTGTTCTGAACAAGCAGAAAATTTGGAATCGTGATAAGAATCATGGTCTTAATCGAAATCAGTCACAAACTCTGCATAAAAATGCATTTTTATTAATATTATCATTTCTATGTGGCACTGATTTCAGACTTGGGTTCAAAATCTAAAAGCCATTTTTTCTGACTCTATGGTACCAAACAGGCTATAATTTATGAAAAGAGATTAAAATCATGCTCCAAATCACAATCTGTCATTAAATCGCGATAAAGTTGCATTTCTTGCAAATTCATCATTTCAACAGGCATAACTTTCAAACTTGGGTTAGAACTAAAAAGGCCATTTTTTCTGGTTCTATGGTACCAAACAGGCTGAAATTTTGGAATCATGATAGGAATCATGGAACAAATCAAAACCAGTCACAAACTCTGCATATAGTTGCATTTCTATAAATATCATCATTTCTTAATCGAAATCAGTCACAAAATTTGCAAAAGGTGCATTTCTATTAATATCATCATTTCTATGGGCACTGATTTCAGACTTGGGTTCGAAATTCAAAAGCCATTTTTCTCTCTCTTTGGTTCCAAACAGGCTCTTATTTAGGAAACGTTATAAAAATCATGCTCCAAATCACAATCAGTCACAAAATCGCGATGAAGTTGCATTTCTTGCAAATTCATCATTCCAACAGGCATAACTTTCAAACTTGGGTTAGAACTAAAAAGGCCATTTTTTCTGGTACCAAACAGGCTGATATTTTGGGATTGTTATAAGAATCATGCTCCAAAACGCAATCAGTCACAAAATCTGCAAAGAGTTGCATTTCTATTGCTATCATCATTTCTCTTGGCACTGATTTCAGACTTGGGTTTGAACTTAAAAGCCCATCTTTTCTGACACAATGGTACAAAACAGGCTTAAATTTTAGAATTTTTATAAGAATCATGCTCTCAAATGCAATCAGTCCCATAATCTGCATGAAGTTGCATTTCTGGCAAATTTATCATTCCAATAGGCACTGATTTCAGACTTGGGTTCGAACTTTAAAAGCCATTTTTTCTGGCTCTATGGTACCAAACAGGCTGATATTTTGGGATTGTTATAAGAATCATGCTCCAAAACGCAATCAGTCACAAAATCTGCAAAGAGTTGCATTTCTATTGATATCATCATTTCTATGGGCACTGATTTTAGACTTGGGTTCGAACTTAAAAACCCATCTTTTCTGACTCAATGGTACAAAACAGGCTGAAATTTTAGAATTGTTATAAGAATCATGCTCTCAAACGCAATCAGTCCCATAATCTGCATGAAGTTGCATTTCTGGCAAATTTATCAATCCAATAGGCACTGATTTCAGACTTGGGTTCGAACATTACAATCCATTATTTCTGACTCTTTGGTACCAAACAGACTCTTATTTTGGAAACGTGATACAAATCATACTCCTAATCACAATCAGTCACAAAATCGCGATAAAGTTGCATTTCTCTCAAATTCATCATTCCAACAGGCATAACTTTCACACTTGGGTTAGAACTTAAAAGGCCAGTTTTTTTGGTTCTATGGAACCAAACAGACTGAAATTCTGGAATCGTGATAAGAATCATGGTCTTAATCGAAATCAGTCACAAAATCTGTATATAAATGCATTTCTATGAATATCATCAATTCTATGGGAACTGATTTCAGACTTAGGTTCGAACTTTAAAACTCACAAAATCTGCATGAAGTACCATTTCTGTCAAATTTATCATTCCAATAGGCACTGATTTCAGACTTGGGTTTGAAGATTAAAATCCATTTTTTCGGGCTCTATGGTACTAAACAAGCTGAAATTTTGTAATCGTGATAAGATTCATGGTCAGAATCGAAATCAGTCACAAAATCTGTATATAAATGCATTTCTATGAATATCATCAATTCTATGGGAACTGATTTCAGACTTAGGTTCGAACTTTAAAAGTCAAAAAATCTGCATGAAGTTGCATTTTTGGCAAATTTATCATTCCAATAGGCACTGATTTCAGACTTGGGTTCGAACTTTAAAATCCATTTTTTTGGGCTCTATGGAACTAAACAAGCTGAAATTTTGGAATCGTGATAAGAATTATGGTCAGAATCGAAATCAGTCAAACAATCTGTATATAAATGCATTTCTATGAATATCATCAATTCTATGGGAACTGATTTCGGACTTATTTTCGGAATCGTTTTGAGAATAATGGTCCAATTCGAAATCAGTCAAAAAATCTTATTAAAGTTGCATTTCAATTAATATCATCATTTCTATGGGCACTGATTTCAGACTTGGGTTCGAACTTTTAAAGCCATATTTTCTGGCTCTATGGTACCAAACAGGCTAATATTTTGGGATTGTTATAAGAATCATGCTCCAAAACGCAATCAGTCACAAAATCTGCAAAGAGTTGCATTTCTATTGATATCATCATTTCTCTGGGCACTGATTTCAGACTTGGGTTCGAACTTAAAAGCCCATCTTTTCTGACTCAATGGTACAAAACAGGCTGAAATTTTAGAATTGTCATAAGAATCATGCTCTCAAACGCAATCAGTCCCATAATCTGCATGAAGTTGCATTTCTGGAAAATTTATCATTCCAACAGGCATAACTTTCAAACTTGGGTTAGAACTAAAAAGGCCATTTTTTCTGGTTCTATGGTACCAAACAGGCTGAAATTTTGGAATCATGATAGGAATCATGGAACAAATCGAAACCAGTCACAAACTCTGCATATAGTTGCATTTCTATAAAAATCATCATTTCTATGGACACTGATTTCAGACTTGGGTTCGAATTTTAAAAGCCATTTTTTCTGACTCTATGGTACCAAATAGGCTATAGTTTTGGAAAAGTGATAAAAATCATGCTCCAAATCACAATCAGTCACAAAATCGCGATAAAGTTGCATTTCTTGCAAATTCATCATTCCAACAGGCATAACTTTCAAACTTGGATTAGAACTAAAAAGGCCATTTTTTCTGGTTCTATGGATTCAAACAGGCTGAAATTTTGGAATTATGATAAGAATCATGGTCAGAATCGAAATCAGTCACAAAATCTGCATTAAGTTCCATTTTTTTGAATACCAAAATTTCTTTGGGCTTTGATTTCAGACTTGGGTTCGAACTTAAAAGGCAATCTTTTCTTGCTCTATGGTACCACACAGGCTTATATTTTGGAATAGTTATAATAATCATGCTCCAAAACGCAATCAGTTACAAAATCTGCATGAAGTTGCATTTCTGGCAAATTTATCATTCCAATAGGCACTGATTTCAGACTTGGGTTCGAACTTTAAAAGCCATTTTTTCTGGCTCTATGGTACCAAACAGGCTGATATTTTGGGATTGTTATAAGAATCATGCTCCAAAACGCAATCAGTCACAAAATCTGCAAAGAGTTTCATTTCTATTGATATCATCATTTCTATGGGCACTGATTTTAGACTTGGGTTCGAACTTAAAAACCCATCTTTTCTGACTCAATGGTACAAAACAGGCTGAAATTTTAGAATTGTTATAAGAATCATGCTCTCAAACTCAATCAGTCCCATAATCTGCATGAAGTTGCATTTCTGGCAAATTTATCAATCCAATAGGCACTGATTTCAGACTTGGGTTCGAACATTACATTCCATTTTTTCTGGCTCTATGGTACCAAACATGATAAAATTTTGAATCATGATAAGAATCATTGTTCAAATCAAAATCAGTCACAAACTCTGCATAAAGTTGCATTTCTAGAAATATCATCATTTCTATGGGCACTGATTTCATACTTGGGTTCGAACTTTTATAGCAACTTTTTTGGCTATATGAAACCAAACAGACTGAAGTTTTGGAATTGATATAAGAATCATGCTCCAAAACGCAAACAGTCACAAAATCTGCATGAAGATGCATTTCTGGAAAATTTCTATGGTCATAACTTTCAGGCTTGGATTCGAACTTAAAAAACAAATTTTTCTGGCTCCATTGTTCTGAACAAGCAGAAAATTTGGAATCGTGATAAGAATCATGGTCTTAATCGAAATCAGTCACAAACTCTGCATAAAAATGCATTTTTATTAATATTATCATTTCTATGTGGCACTGATTTCAGACTTGGGTTCAAAATCTAAAAGCCATTTTTTCTGACTCTATGGTACCAAACAGGCTATAATTTATGAAAAGAGATTAAAATCATGCTCCAAATCACAATCTGTCATAAAATCGCGATAAAGTTGCATTTCTTGCAAATTCATCATTCCAACAGGCATAACTTTCAAACTTGGGTTAGAACTAAAAAGGCCATTTTTTCTGGTTCTATGGTACCAAACAGGCTGAAATTTCGGAATCATGATAGGAATCATGGAACAAATCAAAACCAGTCACAAACTCTGCATATAGTTGCATTTCTATAAATATCATCATTTCTTAATCGAAATCAGTCACAAAATCTGCAAAAGGTGCATTTCTATTAATATCATCATTTCTATGGGCACTGATTTCAGACTTGGGTTCGAAATTCAAAAGCCATTTTTCTGTCTCTTTGGTTCCAAACAGGCTCTTATTTAGGAAACGTTATAAAAATCATGCTCCAAATCACAATCAGTCACAAAATCGCGATGAAGTTGCATTTCTTGCAAATTCATCATTCCAACAGGCATAACTTTCAAACTTGGGTTAGAACTAAAAAGGCCATTTTTTCTGGTACCAAACAGGCTGATATTTTGGGATTGTTATAAGAATCATGCTCCAAAACGCAATCAGTCACAAAATCTGCAAAGAGTTGCATTTCTATTGCTATCATCATTTCTCTTGGCACTGATTTCAGACTTGGGTTTGAACTTAAAAGCCCATCTTTTCTGACACAATGGTACAAAACAGGCTTAAATTTTAGAATTTTTATAAGAATCATGCTCTCAAATGCAATCAGTCCCATAATCTGCATGAAGTTGCATTTCTGGCAAATTTATCATTCCAATAGGCACTGATTTCAGACTTGGGTTCGAACTTTAAAAGCCATTTTTTCTGGCTCTATGGTACCAAACAGGCTGATATTTTGGGATTGTTATAAGAATCATGCTCCAAAACGCAATCAGTCACAAAATCTGCAAAGAGTTGCATTTCTATTGATATCATCATTTCTATGGGCACTGATTTTAGACTTGGGTTCGAACTTAAAAACCCATCTTTTCTGACTCAATGGTACAAAACAGGCTGAAATTTTAGAATTGTTATAAGAATCATGCTCTCAAACGCAATCAGTCCCATAATCTGCATGAAGTTGCATTTCTGGCAAATTTATCAATCCAATAGGCACTGATTTCAGACTTGGGTTCGAACATTACAATCCATTATTTCTGACTCTTTGGTACCAAACAGACTCTTATTTTGGAAACGTGATACAAATCATGCTCCTAATCACAATCAGTCACAAAATCGCGATAAAGTTGCATTTCTCTCAAATTCATCATTCCAACAGGCATAACTTTCACACTTGGGTTAGAACTTAAAAGGCCAGTTTTTTTGGTTCTATGGAACCAAACAGACTGAAATTCTGGAATCGTGATAAGAATCATGGTCTTAATCGAAATCAGTCACAAAATCTGTATATAAATGCATTTCTATGAATATCATCAATTCTATGGGAACTGATTTCAGACTTAGGTTCGAACTTTAAAACTCACAAAATCTGCATGAAGTACTATTTCTGTCAAATTTATCATTCCAATAGGCACTGATTTCAGACTTGGGTTTGAAGATTAAAATCCATTTTTTCGGGCTCTATGGTACTAAACAAGCTGAAATTTTGTAATCGTGATAAGATTCATGGTCAGAATCGAAATCAGTCACAAAATCTGTATATAAATGCATTTCTATGAATATCATCAATTCTATGGGAACTGATTTCAGACTTAGGTTCGAACTTTAAAAGTCAAAAAATCTGCATGAAGTTGCATTTTTGGCAAATTTATCATTCCAATAGGCACTGATTTCAGACTTGGGTTCGAACTTTTAAAGCCATATTTTCTGGCTCTATGGTACCAAACAGGCTAATATTTTGGGATTGTTATAAGAATCATGCTCCAAAACGCAATCAGTCACAAAATCTGCAAAGAGTTGCATTTCTATTGATATCATCATTTCTCTGGGCACTGATTTCAGACTTGGGTTCGAACTTAAAAGCCCATCTTTTCTGACTCAATGGTACAAAACAGGCTGAAATTTTAGAATTGTCATAAGAATCATGCTCTCAAACGCAATCAGTCCCATAATCTGCATGAAGTTGCATTTCTGGAAAATTTATCATTCCAACAGGCATAACTTTCAAACTTGGGTTAGAACTAAAAAGGCCATTTTTTCTGGTTCTATGGTACCAAACAGGCTGAAATTTTGGAATCATGATAGGAATCATGGAACAAATCGAAACCAGTCACAAACTCTGCATATAGTTGCATTTCTATAAAAATCATCATTTCTATGGACACTGATTTCAGACTTGGGTTCGAATTTTAAAAGCCATTTTTTCTGACTCTATGGTACCAAATAGGCTATAGTTTTGGAAAAGTGATAAAAATCATGCTCCAAATCACAATCAGTCACAAAATCGCGATAAAGTTGCATTTCTTGCAAATTCATCATTCCAACAGGCATAACTTTCAAACTTGGGTTAGAACTAAAAAGGCCATTTTTTCTGGTTCTATGGATTCAAACAGGCTGAAATTTTGGAATTATGATAAGAATCATGGTCAGAATCGAAATCAGTCACAAAATCTGCATTAAGTTCCATTTTTTTGAATACCAAAATTTCTTTGGGCTTTGATTTCAGACTTGGGTTCGAACTTAAAAGGCAATCTTTTCTTGCTCTATGGTACCACACAGGCTTATATTTTGGAATAGTTATAATAATCATGCTCCAAAACGCAATCAGTTACAAAATCTGCATGAAGTTGCATTTCTGGCAAATTTATCATTCCAATAGGCACTGATTTCAGACTTGGGTTCGAACTTTAAAAGCCATTTTTTCTGGCTCTATGGTACCAAACAGGCTGATATTTTGGGATTGTTATAAGAATCATGCTCCAAAACGCAATCAGTCACAAAATCTGCAAAGAGTTGCATTTCTATTGATATCATCATTTCTATGGGCACTGATTTTAGACTTGGGTTCGAACTTAAAAACCCATCTTTTCTGACTCAATGGTACAAAACAGGCTGAAATTTTAGAATTGTTATAAGAATCATGCTCTCAAACGCAATCAGTCCCATAATCTGCATGAAGTTGCATTTCTGGCAAATTTATCAATCCAATAGGCACTGATTTCAGACTTGGGTTCGAACATTACAATCCATTATTTCTGACTCTTTGGTACCAAACAGACTCTTATTTTGGAAACGTGATACAAATCATGCTCCTAATCACAATCAGTCACAAAATCGCGATAAAGTTGCATTTCTCTCAAATTCATCATTCCAACAGGCATAACTTTCACACTTGGGTTAGAACTTAAAAGGCCAGTTTTTTTGGTTCTATGGAACCAAACAGACTGAAATTCTGGAATCGTGATAAGAATCATGGTCTTAATCGAAATCAGTCACAAAATCTGTATATAAATGCATTTCTATGAATATCATCAATTCTATGGGAACTGATTTCAGACTTAGGTTCGAACTTTAAAACTCACAAAATCTGCATGAAGTACCATTTCTGTCAAATTTATCATTCCAATAGGCACTGATTTCAGACTTGGGTTTGAAGATTAAAATCCATTTTTTCGGGCTCTATGGTACTAAACAAGCTGAAATTTTGTAATCGTGATAAGATTCATGGTCAGAATCGAAATCAGTCACAAAATCTGTATATAAATGCATTTCTATGAATATCATCAATTCTATGGGAACTGATTTCAGACTTAGGTTCGAACTTTAAAAGTCAAAAAATCTGCATGAAGTTGCATTTTTGGCAAATTTATCATTCCAATAGGCACTGATTTCAGACTTGGGTTCGAACTTTAAAATCCATTTTTTTGGGCTCTATGGAACTAAACAAGCTGAAATTTTGGAATCGTGATAAGAATTATGGTCAGAATCGAAATCAGTCAAACAATCTGTATATAAATGCATTTCTATGAATATCATCAATTCTATGGGAACTGATTTCGGACTTATTTTCGGAATCGTTTTGAGAATAATGGTCCAATTCGAAATCAGTCAAAAAATCTTATTAAAGTTGCATTTCAATTAATATCATCATTTCTATGGGCACTGATTTCAGACTTGGGTTCGAACTTTAAAAGCCATATTTTCTGGCTCTATGGTACCAAACAGGCTAATATTTTGGGATTGTTATAAGAATCATGCTCCAAAACGCAATCAGTCACAAAATCTGCAAAGAGTTGCATTTCTATTGATATCATCATTTCTCTGGGCACTGATTTCAGACTTGGGTTCGAACTTAAAAGCCCATCTTTTCTGACTCAATGGTACAAAACAGGCTGAAATTTTAGAATTGTCATAAGAATCATGCTCTCAAACGCAATCAGTCCCATAATCTGCATGAAGTTGCATTTCTGGAAAATTTATCATTCCAACAGGCATAACTTTCAAACTTGGGTTAGAACTAAAAAGGCCTTTTTTTCTGGTTCTATGGTACCAAACAGGCTGAAATTTTGGAATCATGATAGGAATCATGGAACAAATCGAAACCAGTCACAAACTTTGCATATAGTTGCATTTCTATAAATATCATCATTTCTATGGACACTGATTTCAGACTTGGGTTCGAATTTTAAAAGCCATTTTTTCTGACTCTATGGTACCAAATAGGCTATAGTTTTGGAAAAGTGATAAAAATCATGCTCCAAATCACAATCAGTCACAAAATCGCGATAAAGTTGCATTTCTTGCAAATTAATCATTCCAACAGGCATAAATTTCAAACTTGGGTTAGAACTAAAAAGGCCATTTTTTCTGGTTCTATGGAACCAAACAGGCTGAAATTTTGGAATCATGATAAGAATCATGGTCAGAATCGAAATCAGTCACAAAATCTGCATTAAGTTTCATTTTTTTGAATACCAAAATTTCTTTGGGCTTTGATTTCAGACTTGGGTTCGAACTTAAAAGGCAATCTTTTCTTGCTCTATGGTACCACACAGGCTTATATTTTGGAATAGTTATAATAATCATGCTCCAAAACGCAATCAGTTACAAAATCTGCATGAAGTTGCATTTCTGGCAAATTTATCATTCCAATAGGCACTGATTTCAGACTTTGGTTTGAACTTTAAAAGCCATTTTTTCTGGCTCTATGGTACCAAACAGGCTGATATTTTGGGATTGTTATAAGAATCATGCTCCAAAACGCAATCAGTCACAAAATCTGCAAAGAGTTGCATTTCTATTGCTATCATCATTTCTCTTGGCACTGATTTCAGACTTGGGTTTGAACTTAAAAGCCCATCTTTTCTGACACAATGGTACAAAACAGGCTTAAATTTTAGAATTTTTATAAGAATCATGCTCTCAAATGCAATCAGTCCCATAATCTGCATGAAGTTGCATTTCTGGCAAATTTATCATTCCAATAGGCACTGATTTCAGACTTGGGTTCGAACTTTAAAAGCCATTTTTTCTGGCTCTATGGTACCAAACAGGCTGATATTTTGGGATTGTTATAAGAATCATGCTCCAAAACGCAATCAGTCACAAAATCTGCAAAGAGTTGCATTTCTATTGATATCATCATTTCTATGGGCACTGATTTTAGACTTGGGTTCGAACTTAAAAACCCATCTTTTCTGACTCAATGGTACAAAACAGGCTGAAATTTTAGAATTGTTATAAGAATCATGCTCTCAAACGCAATCAGTCCCATAATCTGCATGAAGTTGCATTTCTGGCAAATTTATCAATCCAATAGGCACTGATTTCAGACTTGGGTTCGAACATTACAATCCATTATTTCTGACTCTTTGGTACCAAACAGACTCTTATTTTGGAAACGTGATACAAATCATGCTCCTAATCACAATCAGTCACAAAATCGCGATAAAGTTGCATTTCTCTCAAATTCATCATTCCAACAGGCATAACTTTCACACTTGGGTTAGAACTTAAAAGGCCAGTTTTTTTGGTTCTATGGAACCAAACAGACTGAAATTCTGGAATCGTGATAAGAATCATGGTCTTAATCGAAATCAGTCACAAAATCTGTATATAAATGCATTTCTATGAATATCATCAATTCTATGGGAACTGATTTCAGACTTAGGTTCGAACTTTAAAACTCACAAAATCTGCATGAAGTACCATTTCTGTCAAATTTATCATTCCAATAGGCACTGATTTCAGACTTGGGTTTGAAGATTAAAATCCATTTTTTCGGGCTCTATGGTACTAAACAAGCTGAAATTTTGTAATCGTGATAAGATTCATGGTCAGAATCGAAATCAGTCACAAAATCTGTATATAAATGCATTTCTATGAATATCATCAATTCTATGGGAACTGATTTCAGACTTAGGTTCGAACTTTAAAAGTCAAAAAATCTGCATGAAGTTGCATTTTTGGCAAATTTATCATTCCAATAGGCACTGATTTCAGACTTGGGTTCGAACTTTTAAAGCCATATTTTCTGGCTCTATGGTACCAAACAGGCTAATATTTTGGGATTGTTATAAGAATCATGCTCCAAAACGCAATCAGTCACAAAATCTGCAAAGAGTTGCATTTCTATTGATATCATCATTTCTCTGGGCACTGATTTCAGACTTGGGTTCGAACTTAAAAGCCCATCTTTTCTGACTCAATGGTACAAAACAGGCTGAAATTTTAGTATTGTCATAAGAATCATGCTCTCAAACGCAATCAGTCCCATAATCTGCATGAAGTTGCATTTCTGGAAAATTTATCATTCCAACAGGCATAACTTTCAAACTTGGGTTAGAACTAAAAAGGCCATTTTTTCTGGTTCTATGGTACCAAACAGGCTGAAATTTTGGAATCATGATAGGAATCATGGAACAAATCGAAACCAGTCACAAACTCTGCATATAGTTGCATTTCTATAAAAATCATCATTTCTATGGACACTGATTTCAGACTTGGGTTCGAATTTTAAAAGCCATTTTTTCTGACTCTATGGTACCAAATAGGCTATAGTTTTGGAAAAGTGATAAAAATCATGCTCCAAATCACAATCAGTCACAAAATCGCGATAAAGTTGCATTTCTTGCAAATTCATCATTCCAACAGGCATAACTTTCAAACTTGGGTTAGAACTAAAAAGGCCATTTTTTCTGGTTCTATGGATTCAAACAGGCTGAAATTTTGGAATTATGATAAGAATCATGGTCAGAATCGAAATCAGTCACAAAATCTGCATTAAGTTCCATTTTTTTGAATACCAAAATTTCTTTGGGCTTTGATTTCAGACTTGGGTTCGAACTTAAAAGGCAATCTTTTCTTGCTCTATGGTACCACACAGGCTTATATTTTGGAATAGTTATAATAATCATGCTCCAAAACGCAATCAGTTACAAAATCTGCATGAAGTTGCATTTCTGGCAAATTTATCATTCCAATAGGCACTGATTTCAGACTTGGGTTCGAACTTTAAAAGCCATTTTTTCTGGCTCTATGGTACCAAACAGGCTGATATTTTGGGATTGTTATAAGAATCATGCTCCAAAACGCAATCAGTCACAAAATCTGCAAAGAGTTGCATTTCTATTGATATCATCATTTCTATGGGCACTGATTTTAGACTTGGGTTCGAACTTAAAAACCCATCTTTTCTGACTCAATGGTACAAAACAGGCTGAAATTTTAGAATTGTTATAAGAATCATGCTCTCAAACTCAATCAGTCCCATAATCTGCATGAAGTTGCATTTCTGGCAAATTTATCAATCCAATAGGCACTGATTTCAGACTTGGGTTCGAACATTACATTCCATTTTTTCTGGCTCTATGGTACCAAACATGATAAAATTTTGAATCATGATAGGAATCATTGTTCAAATCAAAATCAGTCACAAACTCTGCATAAAGTTGCATTTCTAGAAATATCATCATTTCTATGGGCACTGATTTCATACTTGGGTTCGAACTTTTATAGCAACTTTTTTGGCTATATGAAACCAAACAGACTGAAGTTTTGGAATTGATATAAGAATCATGCTCCAAAACGCAAACAGTCACAAAATCTGCATGAAGATGCATTTCTGGAAAATTTCTATGGTCATAACTTTCAGGCTTGGATTCGAACTTAAAAAACAAATTTTTCTGGCTCCATTGTTCTGAACAAGCAGAAAATTTGGAATCGTGATAAGAATCATGGTCTTAATCGAAATCAGTCACAATCTGTATATAAATGCATTTCTATGAATATCATCAATTCTATGGGAACTGATTTCAGACTTAGGTTCGAACTTTAAAACTCACAAAATCTGCATGAAGTACCATTTCTGTCAAATTTATCATTCCAATAGGCACTGATTTCAGACTTGGGTTTGAAGATTAAAATCCATTTTTTCGGGCTCTATGGTACTAAACAAGCTGAAATTTTGTAATCGTGATAAGATTCATGGTCAGAATCGAAATCAGTCACAAAATCTGTATATAAATGCATTTCTATGAATATCATCAATTCTATGGGAACTGATTTCAGACTTAGGTTCGAACTTTAAAAGTCAAAAAATCTGCATGAAGTTGCATTTTTGGCAAATTTATCATTCCAATAGGCACTGATTTCAGACTTGGGTTCGAACTTTAAAATCCATTTTTTTGGGCTCTATGGAACTAAACAAGCTGAAATTTTGGAATCGTGATAAGAATTATGGTCAGAATCGAAATCAGTCAAACAATCTGTATATAAATGCATTTCTATGAATATCATCAATTCTATGGGAACTGATTTCGGACTTATTTTCGGAATCGTTTTGAGAATAATGGTCCAATTCGAAATCAGTCAAAAAATCTTATTAAAGTTGCATTTCAATTAATATCATCATTTCTATGGGCACTGATTTCAGACTTGGGTTCGAACTTTTAAAGCCATATTTTCTGGCTCTATGGTACCAAACAGGCTAATATTTTGGGATTGTTATAAGAATCATGCTCCAAAACGCAATCAGTCACAAAATCTGCAAAGAGTTGCATTTCTATTGATATCATCATTTCTCTGGGCACTGATTTCAGACTTGGGTTCGAACTTAAAAGCCCATCTTTTCTGACTCAATGGTACAAAACAGGCTGAAATTTTAGAATTGTCATAAGAATCATGCTCTCAAACGCAATCAGTCCCATAATCTGCATGAAGTTGCATTTCTGGAAAATTTATCATTCCAACAGGCATAACTTTCAAACTTGGGTTAGAACTAAAAAGGCCATTTTTTCTGGTTCTATGGTACCAAACAGGCTGAAATTTTGGAATCATGATAGGAATCATGGAACAAATCGAAACCAGTCACAAACTCTGCATATAGTTGCATTTCTATAAAAATCATCATTTCTATGGACACTGATTTCAGACTTGGGTTCGAATTTTAAAAGCCATTTTTTCTGACTCTATGGTACCAAATAGGCTATAGTTTTGGAAAAGTGATAAAAATCATGCTCCAAATCACAATCAGTCACAAAATCGCGATAAAGTTGCATTTCTTGCAAATTCATCATTCCAACAGGCATAACTTTCAAACTTGGGTTAGAACTAAAAAGGCCATTTTTTCTGGTTCTATGGATTCAAACAGGCTGAAATTTTGGAATTATGATAAGAATCATGGTCAGAATCGAAATCAGTCACAAAATCTGCATTAAGTTCCATTTTTTTGAATACCAAAATTTCTTTGGGCTTTGATTTCAGACTTGGGTTCGAACTTAAAAGGCAATCTTTTCTTGCTCTATGGTACCACACAGGCTTATATTTTGGAATAGTTATAATAATCATGCTCCAAAACGCAATCAGTTACAAAATCTGCATGAAGTTGCATTTCTGGCAAATTTATCATTCCAATAGGCACTGATTTCAGACTTGGGTTCGAACTTTAAAAGCCATTTTTTCTGGCTCTATGGTACCAAACAGGCTGATATTTTGGGATTGTTATAAGAATCATGCTCCAAAACGCAATCAGTCACAAAATCTGCAAAGAGTTGCATTTCTATTGATATCATCATTTCTATGGGCACTGATTTTAGACTTGGGTTCGAACTTAAAAACCCATCTTTTCTGACTCAATGGTACAAAACAGGCTGAAATTTTAGAATTGTTATAAGAATCATGCTCTCAAACTCAATCAGTCCCATAATCTGCATGAAGTTGCATTTCTGGCAAATTTATCAATCCAATAGGCACTGATTTCAGACTTGGGTTCGAACATTACATTCCATTTTTTCTGGCTCTATGGTACCAAACATGATAAAATTTTGAATCATGATAGGAATCATTGTTCAAATCAAAATCAGTCACAAACTCTGCATAAAGTTGCATTTCTAGAAATATCATCATTTCTATGGGCACTGATTTCATACTTGGGTTCGAACTTTTATAGCAACTTTTTTGGCTATATGAAACCAAACAGACTGAAGTTTTGAATGAAGAATCATGCTCCAAAACGCAAACAGTCACAAAATCTGCATGAAGATGCATTTCTGGAAAATTTCTATGGTCATAACTTTCAGGCTTGGATTCGAACTTAAAAAACAAATTTTTCTGGCTCCATTGTTCTGAACAAGCAGAAAATTTGGAATCGTGATAAGAATCATGGTCTTAATCGAAATCAGTCACAATCTGTATATAAATGCATTTCTATGAATATCATCAATTCTATGGGAACTGATTTCAGACTTAGGTTCGAACTTTAAAACTCACAAAATCTGCATGAAGTACCATTTCTGTCAAATTTATCATTCCAATAGGCACTGATTTCAGACTTGGGTTTGAAGATTAAAATCCATTTTTTCGGGCTCTATGGTACTAAACAAGCTGAAATTTTGTAATCGTGATAAGATTCATGGTCAGAATCGAAATCAGTCACAAAATCTGTATATAAATGCATTTCTATGAATATCATCAATTCTATGGGAACTGATTTCAGACTTAGGTTCGAACTTTAAAAGTCAAAAAATCTGCATGAAGTTGCATTTTTGGCAAATTTATCATTCCAATAGGCACTGATTTCAGACTTGGGTTCGAACTTTAAAATCCATTTTTTTGGGCTCTATGGAACTAAACAAGCTGAAATTTTGGAATCGTGATAAGAATTATGGTCAGAATCGAAATCAGTCAAACAATCTGTATATAAATGCATTTCTATGAATATCATCAATTCTATGGGAACTGATTTCGGACTTATTTTCGGAATCGTTTTGAGAATAATGGTCCAATTCGAAATCAGTCAAAAAATCTTATTAAAGTTGCATTTCAATTAATATCATCATTTCTATGGGCACTGATTTCAGACTTGGGTTCGAACTTTTAAAGCCATATTTTCTGGCTCTATGGTACCAAACAGGCTAATATTTTGGGATTGTTATAAGAATCATGCTCCAAAACGCAATCAGTCACAAAATCTGCAAAGAGTTGCATTTCTATTGATATCATCATTTCTCTGGGCACTGATTTCAGACTTGGGTTCGAACTTAAAAGCCCATCTTTTCTGACTCAATGGTACAAAACAGGCTGAAATTTTAGAATTGTCATAAGAATCATGCTCCAAAACGCAATCAGTCACAAAATCTGCAAAGAGTTGCATTTCTATTGATATCATCATTTCTATGGGCACTGATTTTAGACTTGGGTTCGAACTTAAAAACCCATCTTTTCTGACTCAATGGTACAAAACAGGCTGAAATTTTAGAATTGTTATAAGAATCATGCTCTCAAACTCAATCAGTCCCATAATCTGCATGAAGTTGCATTTCTGGCAAATTTATCAATCCAATAGGCACTGATTTCAGACTTGGGTTCGAACATTACATTCCATTTTTTCTGGCTCTATGGTACCAAACATGATAAAATTTTGAATCATGATAGGAATCATTGTTCAAATCAAAATCAGTCACAAACTCTGCATAAAGTTGCATTTCTAGAAATATCATCATTTCTATGGGCACTGATTTCATACTTGGGTTCGAACTTTTATAGCAACTTTTTTGGCTATATGAAACCAAACAGACTGAAGTTTTGGAATTGATATAAGAATCATGCTCCAAAACGCAAACAGTCACAAAATCTGCATGAAGATGTATTTCTGGAAAATTTCTATGGTCATAACTTTCAGGCTTGGATTCGAACTTAAAAAACAAATTTTTCTGGCTCCATTGTTCTGAACAAGCAGAAAATTTGGAATCGTGATAAGAATCATGGTCTTAATCGAAATCAGTCACAAACTCTGCATAAAAATGCATTTTTATTAATATTATTATTTCTATGTGGCACTGATTTCAGACTTGGGTTCAAAATCTAAAAGCCATTTTTTCTGACTCTATGGTACCAAACAGGCTATAATTTATGAAAAGAGATTAAAATCATGCTCCAAATCACAATCTGTCATAAAATCGCGATAAAGTTGCATTTCTTGCAAATTCATCATTCCAACAGGCATAACTTTCAAACTTGGGTTAGAACTAAAAAGGCCATTTTTTCTGGTTCTATGGTACCAAACAGGCTGAAATTTTGGAATCATGATAGGAATCATGGAACAAATCAAAACCAGTCACAAACTCTGCATATAGTTGCATTTCTATAAATATCATCATTTCTTAATCGAAATCAGTCACAAAATCTGCAAAAGGTGCATTTCTATTAATATCATCATTTCTATGGGCACTGATTTCAGACTTGGGTTCGAAATTCAAAAGCCATTTTTCTGTCTCTTTGGTTCCAAACAGGCTCTTATTTAGGAAACGTTATAAAAATCATGCTCCAAATCACAATCAGTCACAAAATCGCGATGAAGTTGCATTTCTTGCAAATTCATCATTCCAACAGGCATAACTTTCAAACTTGGGTTAGAACTAAAAAGGCCATTTTTTCTGGTACCAAACAGGCTGATATTTTGGGATTGTTATAAGAATCATGCTCCAAAACGCAATCAGTCACAAAATCTGCAAAGAGTTGCATTTCTATTGCTATCATCATTTCTCTTGGCACTGATTTCAGACTTGGGTTTGAACTTAAAAGCCCATCTTTTCTGACACAATGGTACAAAACAGGCTTAAATTTTAGAATTTTTATAAGAATCATGCTCTCAAATGCAATCAGTCCCATAATCTGCATGAAGTTGCATTTCTGGCAAATTTATCATTCCAATTGGCACTGATTTCAGACTTGAGTTCGAACATTACAATCCATTTTTTCTTGCTCTATGGTACCAAACATGCTGAAATTTTTCAATCATGATAGGAATCATGGAACGAATCGAAACCAGTCACAAACTCTGCATATAGTTGCATTTCTATAAATATCATCATTTCTATGGGCACTGATTTCAGACTTGGGTTCGAACTTTAAAAGCCATTTTTTCTGACTCTATGGCACCAAATAGGCTATAGTTTTGGAAAAGTGATAAAAATCATGCTCCAAACAAAAATCAGTCACAAAATCGCGAAAAAGTTGCATTTCTTGCAAAGTCATCATTCCAACAGGCATAATTTTCAAACTCGGGTTAGAACTCAAAAGCCCATTTTTTTTGGTTCTATGGTACCAAACAGGCTGAAATTTTGCTATCATGATAAGAATCATGGTCTTAATCGAAATCAGTCACAAAATCTGTATATAAATGCATTTCTATGAATATCATCAATTCTATGGGAACTGATTTCAGACTTAGGTTCGAACTTTAAAAGTCAAAAAATCTGCATGAAGTTGCATTTTTGGCAAATTTATCATTCCAATAGGCACTGATTTCAGACTTGGGTTCGAACTTTTAAAGCCATATTTTCTGGCTCTATGGTACCAAACAGGCTAATATTTTGGGATTGTTATAAGAATCATGCTCCAAAACGCAATCAGTCACAAAATCTGCAAAGAGTTGCATTTCTATTGATATCATCATTTCTCTGGGCACTGATTTCAGACTTGGGTTCGAACTTAAAAGCCCATCTTTTCTGACTCAATGGTACAAAACAGGCTGAAATTTTAGAATTGTCATAAGAATCATGCTCTCAAACGCAATCAGTCCCATAATCTGCATGAAGTTGCATTTCTGGAAAATTTATCATTCCAACAGGCATAACTTTCAAACTTGGGTTAGAACTAAAAAGGCCATTTTTTCTGGTTCTATGGTACCAAACAGGCTGAAATTTTGGAATCATGATAGGAATCATGGAACAAATCGAAACCAGTCACAAACTCTGCATATAGTTGCATTTCTATAAAAATCATCATTTCTATGGACACTGATTTCAGACTTGGGTTCGAATTTTAAAAGCCATTTTTTTTGACTCTATGGTACCAAATAGGCTATAGTTTTGGAAAAGTGATAAAAATCATGCTCCAAATCACAATCAGTCACAAAATCGCGATAAAGTTGCATTTCTTGCAAATTCATCATTCCAACAGGCATAACTTTCAAACTTGGGTTTGAACTAAAAAGGCCATTTTTTCTGGTTCTATGGATTCAAACAGGCTGAAATTTTGGAATTATGATAAGAATCATGGTCAGAATCGAAATCAGTCACAAAATCTGCATTAAGTTCCATTTTTTTGAATACCAAAATTTCTTTGGGCTTTGATTTCAGACTTGGGTTCGAACTTAAAAGGCAATCTTTTCTTGCTCTATGGTACCACACAGGCTTATATTTTGGAATAGTTATAATAATCATGCTCCAAAACGCAATCAGTTACAAAATCTGCATGAAGTTGCATTTCTGGCAAATTTATCATTCCAATAGGCACTGATTTCAGACTTGGGTTCGAACTTTAAAAGCCATTTTTTCTGGCTCTATGGTACCAAACAGGCTGATATTTTGGGATTGTTATAAGAATCATGCTCCAAAACGCAATCAGTCACAAAATCTGCAAAGAGTTGCATTTCTATTGATATCATCATTTCTATGGGCACTGATTTTAGACTTGGGTTCGAACTTAAAAACCCATCTTTTCTGACTCAATGGTACAAAACAGGCTGAAATTTTAGAATTGTTATAAGAATCATGCTCTCAAACGCAATCAGTCCCATAATCTGCATGAAGTTGCATTTCTGGCAAATTTATCAATCCAATAGGCACTGATTTCAGACTTGGGTTCGAACATTACAATCCATTATTTCTGACTCTTTGGTACCAAACAGACTCTTATTTTGGAAACGTGATACAAATCATGCTCCTAATCACAATCAGTCACAAAATCGCGATAAAGTTGCATTTCTCTCAAATTCATCATTCCAACAGGCATAACTTTCACACTTGGGTTAGAACTTAAAAGGCCAGTTTTTTTGGTTCTATGGAACCAAACAGACTGAAATTCTGGAATCGTGATAAGAATCATGGTCTTAATCGAAATCAGTCACAATCTGTATATAAATGCATTTCTATAAATATCATCAATTCTATGGGAACTGATTTCAGACTTAGGTTCGAACTTTAAAACTCACAAAATCTGCATGAAGTACCATTTCTGTCAAATTTATCATTCCAATAGGCACTGATTTCAGACATGGGTTTGAAGATTAAAATCCATTTTTTCGGGCTCTATGGTACTAAACAAGCTGAAATTTTGTAATCGTGATAAGATTCATGGTCAGAATCGAAATCAGTCACAAAATCTGTATATAAATGCATTTCTATGAATATCATCAATTCTATGGGAACTGATTTCAGACTTAGGTTCGAACTTTAAAAGTCAAAAAATCTGCATGAAGTTGCATTTTTGGCAAATTTATCATTCCAATAGGCACTGATTTCAGACTTGGGTTCAAACTTTAAAATCCATTTTTTTGGGCTCTATGGAACTAAACAAGCTGAAATTTTGGAATCGTGATAAGAATTATGGTCAGAATCGAAATCAGTCAAACAATCTGTATATAAATGCATTTCTATGAATATCATCAATTCTATGGGAACTGATTTCGGACTTATTTTCGGAATCGTTTTGAGAATAATGGTCCAATTCGAAATCAGTCAAAAAATCTTATTAAAGTTGCATTTCAATTAATATCATCATTTCTATGGGCACTGATTTCAGACTTGGGTTCGAACTTTTAAAGCCATATTTTCTGGCTCTATGGTACCAAACAGGCTAATATTTTGGGATTGTTATAAGAATCATGCTCCAAAACGCAATCAGTCACAAAATCTGCAAAGAGTTGCATTTCTATTGATATCATCATTTCTCTGGGCACTGATTTCAGACTTGGGTTCGAACTTAAAAGCCCATCTTTTCTGACTCAATGGTACAAAACAGGCTGAAATTTTAGTATTGTCATAAGAATCATGCTCTCAAACGCAATCAGTCCCATAATCTGCATGAAGTTGCATTTCTGGAAAATTTATCATTCCAACAGGCATAACTTTCAAACTTGGGTTAGAACTAAAAAGGCCATTTTTTCTGGTTCTATGGTACCAAACAGGCTGAAATTTTGGAATCATGATAGGAATCATGGAACAAATCGAAACCAGTCACAAACTCTGCATATAGTTGCATTTCTATAAAAATCATCATTTCTATGGACACTGATTTCAGACTTGGGTTCGAATTTTAAAAGCCATTTTTTCTGACTCTATGGTACCAAATAGGCTATAGTTTTGGAAAAGTGATAAAAATCATGCTCCAAATCACAATCAGTCACAAAATCGCGATAAAGTTGCATTTCTTGCAAATTCATCATTCCAACAGGCATAACTTTCAAACTTGGGTTAGAACTAAAAAGGCCATTTTTTCTGGTTCTATGGATTCAAACAGGCTGAAATTTTGGAATTATGATAAGAATCATGGTCAGAATCGAAATCAGTCACAAAATCTGCATTAAGTTCCATTTTTTTGAATACCAAAATTTCTTTGGGCTTTGATTTCAGACTTGGGTTCGAACTTAAAAGGCAATCTTTTCTTGCTCTATGGTACCACACAGGCTTATATTTTGGAATAGTTATAATAATCATGCTCCAAAACGCAATCAGTTACAAAATCTGCATGAAGTTGCATTTCTGGCAAATTTATCATTCCAATAGGCACTGATTTCAGACTTGGGTTCGAACTTTAAAAGCCATTTTTTCTGGCTCTATGGTACCAAACAGGCTGATATTTTGGGATTGTTATAAGAATCATGCTCCAAAACGCAATCAGTCACAAAATCTGCAAAGAGTTGCATTTCTATTGATATCATCATTTCTATGGGCACTGATTTTAGACTTGGGTTCGAACTTAAAAACCCATCTTTTCTGACTCAATGGTACAAAACAGGCTGAAATTTTAGAATTGTTATAAGAATCATGCTCTCAAACTCAATCAGTCCCATAATCTGCATGAAGTTGCATTTCTGGCAAATTTATCAATCCAATAGGCACTGATTTCAGACTTGGGTTCGAACATTACATTCCATTTTTTCTGGCTCTATGGTACCAAACATGATAAAATTTTGAATCATGATAGGAATCATTGTTCAAATCAAAATCAGTCACAAACTCTGCATAAAGTTGCATTTCTAGAAATATCATCATTTCTATGGGCACTGATTTCATACTTGGGTTCGAACTTTTATAGCAACTTTTTTGGCTATATGAAACCAAACAGACTGAAGTTTTGGAATTGATATAAGAATCATGCTCCAAAACGCAAACAGTCACAAAATCTGCATGAAGATGCATTTCTGGAAAATTTCTATGGTCATAACTTTCAGGCTTGGATTCGAACTTAAAAAACAAATTTTTCTGGCTCCATTGTTCTGAACAAGCAGAAAATTTGGAATCGTGATAAGAATCATGGTCTTAATCGAAATCAGTCACAATCTGTATATAAATGCATTTCTATGAATATCATCAATTCTATGGGAACTGATTTCAGACTTAGGTTCGAACTTTAAAACTCACAAAATCTGCATGAAGTACCATTTCTGTCAAATTTATCATTCCAATAGGCACTGATTTCAGACTTGGGTTTGAAGATTAAAATCCATTTTTTCGGGCTCTATGGTACTAAACAAGCTGAAATTTTGTAATCGTGATAAGATTCATGGTCAGAATCGAAATCAGTCACAAAATCTGTATATAAATGCATTTCTATGAATATCATCAATTCTATGGGAACTGATTTCAGACTTAGGTTCGAACTTTAAAAGTCAAAAAATCTGCATGAAGTTGCATTTTTGGCAAATTTATCATTCCAATAGGCACTGATTTCAGACTTGGGTTCGAACTTTAAAATCCATTTTTTTGGGCTCTATGGAACTAAACAAGCTGAAATTTTGGAATCGTGATAAGAATTATGGTCAGAATCGAAATCAGTCAAACAATCTGTATATAAATGCATTTCTATGAATATCATCAATTCTATGGGAACTGATTTCGGACTTATTTTCGGAATCGTTTTGAGAATAATGGTCCAATTCGAAATCAGTCAAAAAATCTTATTAAAGTTGCATTTCAATTAATATCATCATTTCTATGGGCACTGATTTCAGACTTGGGTTCGAACTTTTAAAGCCATATTTTCTGGCTCTATGGTACCAAACAGGCTAATATTTTGGGATTGTTATAAGAATCATGCTCCAAAACGCAATCAGTCACAAAATCTGCAAAGAGTTGCATTTCTATTGATATCATCATTTCTCTGGGCACTGATTTCAGACTTGGGTTCGAACTTAAAAGCCCATCTTTTCTGACTCAATGGTACAAAACAGGCTGAAATTTTAGAATTGTCATAAGAATCATGCTCTCAAACGCAATCAGTCCCATAATCTGCATGAAGTTGCATTTCTGGAAAATTTATCATTCCAACAGGCATAACTTTCAAACTTGGGTTAGAACTAAAAAGGCCATTTTTTCTGGTTCTATGGTACCAAACAGGCTGAAATTTTGGAATCATGATAGGAATCATGGAACAAATCGAAACCAGTCACAAACTCTGCATATAGTTGCATTTCTATAAAAATCATCATTTCTATGGACACTGATTTCAGACTTGGGTTCGAATTTTAAAAGCCATTTTTTCTGACTCTATGGTACCAAATAGGCTATAGTTTTGGAAAAGTGATAAAAATCATGCTCCAAATCACAATCAGTCACAAAATCGCGATAAAGTTGCATTTCTTGCAAATTCATCATTCCAACAGGCATAACTTTCAAACTTGGGTTAGAACTAAAAAGGCCATTTTTTCTGGTTCTATGGATTCAAACAGGCTGAAATTTTGGAATTATGATAAGAATCATGGTCAGAATCGAAATCAGTCACAAAATCTGCATTAAGTTCCATTTTTTTGAATACCAAAATTTCTTTGGGCTTTGATTTCAGACTTGGGTTCGAACTTAAAAGGCAATCTTTTCTTGCTCTATGGTACCACACAGGCTTATATTTTGGAATAGTTATAATAATCATGCTCCAAAACGCAATCAGTTACAAAATCTGCATGAAGTTGCATTTCTGGCAAATTTATCATTCCAATAGGCACTGATTTCAGACTTGGGTTCGAACTTTAAAAGCCATTTTTTCTGGCTCTATGGTACCAAACAGGCTGATATTTTGGGATTGTTATAAGAATCATGCTCCAAAACGCAATCAGTCACAAAATCTGCAAAGAGTTGCATTTCTATTGATATCATCATTTCTATGGGCACTGATTTTAGACTTGGGTTCGAACTTAAAAACCCATCTTTTCTGACTCAATGGTACAAAACAGGCTGAAATTTTAGAATTGTTATAAGAATCATGCTCTCAAACTCAATCAGTCCCATAATCTGCATGAAGTTGCATTTCTGGCAAATTTATCAATCCAATAGGCACTGATTTCAGACTTGGGTTCGAACATTACATTCCATTTTTTCTGGCTCTATGGTACCAAACATGATAAAATTTTGAATCATGATAGGAATCATTGTTCAAATCAAAATCAGTCACAAACTCTGCATAAAGTTGCATTTCTAGAAATATCATCATTTCTATGGGCACTGATTTCATACTTGGGTTCGAACTTTTATAGCAACTTTTTTGGCTATATGAAACCAAACAGACTGAAGTTTTGGAATTGATATAAGAATCATGCTCCAAAACGCAAACAGTCACAAAATCTGCATGAAGATGCATTTCTGGAAAATTTCTATGGTCATAACTTTCAGGCTTGGATTCGAACTTAAAAAACAAATTTTTCTGGCTCCATTGTTCTGAACAAGCAGAAAATTTGGAATCGTGATAAGAATCATGGTCTTAATCGAAATCAGTCACAATCTGTATATAAATGCATTTCTATGAATATCATCAATTCTATGGGAACTGATTTCAGACTTAGGTTCGAACTTTAAAACTCACAAAATCTGCATGAAGTACCATTTCTGTCAAATTTATCATTCCAATAGGCACTGATTTCAGACTTGGGTTTGAAGATTAAAATCCATTTTTTCGGGCTCTATGGTACTAAACAAGCTGAAATTTTGTAATCGTGATAAGATTCATGGTCAGAATCGAAATCAGTCACAAAATCTGTATATAAATGCATTTCTATGAATATCATCAATTCTATGGGAACTGATTTCAGACTTAGGTTCGAACTTTAAAAGTCAAAAAATCTGCATGAAGTTGCATTTTTGGCAAATTTATCATTCCAATAGGCACTGATTTCAGACTTGGGTTCGAACTTTAAAATCCATTTTTTTGGGCTCTATGGAACTAAACAAGCTGAAATTTTGGAATCGTGATAAGAATTATGGTCAGAATCGAAATCAGTCAAACAATCTGTATATAAATGCATTTCTATGAATATCATCAATTCTATGGGAACTGATTTCGGACTTATTTTCGGAATCGTTTTGAGAATAATGGTCCAATTCGAAATCAGTCAAAAAATCTTATTAAAGTTGCATTTCAATTAATATCATCATTTCTATGGGCACTGATTTCAGACTTGGGTTCGAACTTTTAAAGCCATATTTTCTGGCTCTATGGTACCAAACAGGCTAATATTTTGGGATTGTTATAAGAATCATGCTCCAAAACGCAATCAGTCACAAAATCTGCAAAGAGTTGCATTTCTATTGATATCATCATTTCTCTGGGCACTGATTTCAGACTTGGGTTCGAACTTAAAAGCCCATCTTTTCTGACTCAATGGTACAAAACAGGCTGAAATTTTAGAATTGTCATAAGAATCATGCTCCAAAACGCAATCAGTCACAAAATCTGCAAAGAGTTGCATTTCTATTGATATCATCATTTCTATGGGCACTGATTTTAGACTTGGGTTCGAACTTAAAAACCCATCTTTTCTGACTCAATGGTACAAAACAGGCTGAAATTTTAGAATTGTTATAAGAATCATGCTCTCAAACTCAATCAGTCCCATAATCTGCATGAAGTTGCATTTCTGGCAAATTTATCAATCCAATAGGCACTGATTTCAGACTTGGGTTCGAACATTACATTCCATTTTTTCTGGCTCTATGGTACCAAACATGATAAAATTTTGAATCATGATAGGAATCATTGTTCAAATCAAAATCAGTCACAAACTCTGCATAAAGTTGCATTTCTAGAAATATCATCATTTCTATGGGCACTGATTTCATACTTGGGTTCGAACTTTTATAGCAACTTTTTTGGCTATATGAAACCAAACAGACTGAAGTTTTGGAATTGATATAAGAATCATGCTCCAAAACGCAAACAGTCACAAAATCTGCATGAAGATGTATTTCTGGAAAATTTCTATGGTCATAACTTTCAGGCTTGGATTCGAACTTAAAAAACAAATTTTTCTGGCTCCATTGTTCTGAACAAGCAGAAAATTTGGAATCGTGATAAGAATCATGGTCTTAATCGAAATCAGTCACAAACTCTGCATAAAAATGCATTTTTATTAATATTATTATTTCTATGTGGCACTGATTTCAGACTTGGGTTCAAAATCTAAAAGCCATTTTTTCTGACTCTATGGTACCAAACAGGCTATAATTTATGAAAAGAGATTAAAATCATGCTCCAAATCACAATCTGTCATAAAATCGCGATAAAGTTGCATTTCTTGCAAATTCATCATTCCAACAGGCATAACTTTCAAACTTGGGTTAGAACTAAAAAGGCCATTTTTTCTGGTTCTATGGTACCAAACAGGCTGAAATTTTGGAATCATGATAGGAATCATGGAACAAATCAAAACCAGTCACAAACTCTGCATATAGTTGCATTTCTATAAATATCATCATTTCTTAATCGAAATCAGTCACAAAATCTGCAAAAGGTGCATTTCTATTAATATCATCATTTCTATGGGCACTGATTTCAGACTTGGGTTCGAAATTCAAAAGCCATTTTTCTGTCTCTTTGGTTCCAAACAGGCTCTTATTTAGGAAACGTTATAAAAATCATGCTCCAAATCACAATCAGTCACAAAATCGCGATGAAGTTGCATTTCTTGCAAATTCATCATTCCAACAGGCATAACTTTCAAACTTGGGTTAGAACTAAAAAGGCCATTTTTTCTGGTACCAAACAGGCTGATATTTTGGGATTGTTATAAGAATCATGCTCCAAAACGCAATCAGTCACAAAATCTGCAAAGAGTTGCATTTCTATTGCTATCATCATTTCTCTTGGCACTGATTTCAGACTTGGGTTTGAACTTAAAAGCCCATCTTTTCTGACACAATGGTACAAAACAGGCTTAAATTTTAGAATTTTTATAAGAATCATGCTCTCAAATGCAATCAGTCCCATAATCTGCATGAAGTTGCATTTCTGGCAAATTTATCATTCCAATTGGCACTGATTTCAGACTTGAGTTCGAACATTACAATCCATTTTTTCTTGCTCTATGGTACCAAACATGCTGAAATTTTTCAATCATGATAGGAATCATGGAACGAATCGAAACCAGTCACAAACTCTGCATATAGTTGCATTTCTATAAATATCATCATTTCTATGGGCACTGATTTCAGACTTGGGTTCGAACTTTAAAAGCCATTTTTTCTGACTCTATGGCACCAAATAGGCTATAGTTTTGGAAAAGTGATAAAAATCATGCTCCAAACAAAAATCAGTCACAAAATCGCGAAAAAGTTGCATTTCTTGCAAAGTCATCATTCCAACAGGCATAATTTTCAAACTCGGGTTAGAACTCAAAAGCCCATTTTTTTTGGTTCTATGGTACCAAACAGGCTGAAATTTTGCTATCATGATAAGAATCATGGTCTTAATCGAAATCAGTCACAAAATCTGCAAAAGGTGCATTTCTATTAATATCATCATTTCTATGGGCACTGATTTCAGACTTGGGTTCGAACTTTAAAAGCCATTTTTCTGTCTCTTTGGTACCAAACAGGCTCTTATTTAGGAAACGTGCTTAAAATCATGCTCCAAATCACAATCAGTCACAAAATCGCGATGAAGTTGCATTTCTTGCAAATTCATCATTCCAACAGGCATAACTTTCAAACTTGGGTTAGAACTAAAAAGGCCATTTTTTCTGGTTCTATGGAACCAAACAGGCTGAAATTCTTGAATCGTGATAAAAATCATGGTCTTAATCGAAATCAGTCACAAAATCTGCGAAAAGTTGCATCTCTAGAAACATCATCATTTCTATGGGCACTGATTTCAGACTTGGGTTCGAACTTAAATGGCCATCTTTTCCGACTCAATGGTACAAAACAGGCTGAAATTTTAGAATTGTCATAAAAATCATGCTTTCAAACGCTATCAGTCACAAAATCTGCATGAAGTTGCATTTCTGGCAAATTTATCATTCCAATAGGCACTGATTTCAGACTTGGGTTCGAACTTTAAAATCCATTTTTCGGGCTCTCCGATACTCAACAAGCTGGAATTTTGGAATCGTGATAAGATTCATGGTCAGAATCGAAATCAGTCACAAAATCTGTATATTAATGCATTTCTATTAATATCATCAATTCTATGGGAACTGATTTCAGACTTAGGTTCGTACTTTAAAAGCCAATTTTTCTGGCTCTATTGTACCAAAGAGGCAGAAATTTCGGAATCATGATGAGAATCATGGTCCGAATCGAAATCAGTCACAAACTCTGCATAAAGTTGCATTTCTTTAAATATCATCATTTCTATGGGCACTGCCTTCAGACTTGGGTTCAAAATCTAAAAGCCATTTTTTCTGACTCTATGGTACCAAACAGGCTATAATTTTGGAAAAGTGATAAAAATCATGCTCCAAATCACAATCAGTCACAAAATCGCGATAAAGTTGCATTTCTTGCATATTCATCCTTCCAACAGGCATAACTTTCAGACTTGGGTTAGAAATAAAAAGGCCATCTTTTCTGACTCAATGGTACATAACAGGCTGAAAGTTTAGAATTTTTACGAATCCAAGTCTGAAATCAGTGCCCATAGAATCGATGATATTAATAGAAATGCATTTATATACAGATTTTGTGACTGATTTCGATTCTGACCTTGAATCTTATCACGATTCCAGAATGTCAGCTCTTTTAGTACCATAGAGCCCGAAAAAATGGATTTTAAAGTTCGAACCCAAGTCTGAAATCAGTGCCTATTGGAATGACAAATTTGCCAGAAATGCAACTTCATGCAGATTTTTCTGGTTCTATGGTGCCAAACAGGCTGAAATTCTGGAATCGTACCGAGATTTGAGATTTATATAGATCGATATATTTTTGTGGTCTGTAGCAGCAGTTTCTTGTATGTGTGAAGCTTTGTACACGTATATTAGGGTGGAACACTTTTATATGAAAAATTTTTTTTTTTTCGAAATTCGAATTTGAATACCAGGTTAAAGTTGATTTATGTAATTGTCAATATCACTTCTCAATTTGGTAGTTCTAGCTCGACAGCTTGAGGTCCCGCCATAGACTTGAATTTTTATTTTTAAGGTTTTATAGACGTTTTGTATTAAACACCCTATAAACAAAATAATAAGTAAATATAATACATTATGCAATAAATGATAAAATATGGGTAGATTCTAATTAATAAAATCATTTATTTAACAAGTAAACACAGGTTCAGAAAGTTATGTTGGTATGAATAACATCATTTTTTATAGCAAAAATCCTTTTTTGGCTCAAACTTTGACATGAGTTTTTGATTTGCTAATTTAGATTTTATGAATCTCTCTCGTCTTGTCTTGTCAAATACACTTAGAGCTGCTTCTGTCACAACTTTTACAGATCTTTCCACAGCCTGGGTGTGGCAAGGTAGTCTCATAAACTCCAACACTGTATCTTCTCCATTTTCAATAAGATCTTGTAACTGCTCATTGGAAATATTCATCAGTATTAGGGGTTCGTATATATTTTGTTGCCAGTCAATCATGTCTATGTAAAAACATGCATTTTAGCCCACTTTTGGCACCTTAAATATGCGCGAAACAGAAATTTTATTAACTTGACGAGCCTTTAAAATGCGTCTTGCAGCGAGTTCTCTAATGTGTTTACGGGAATCTGTTATCATACCCAACAACAAGTTTTCTGGATGAGCAAAGTAACTATTTTGAATTATAACAGGGTCTACTATCTCTTACTCCTTGGACAAATATCTAGTGCTGTTGATGAGCTTCCATAAATAATTTGAATCATCTTTGCAGGATGAATGTGTTTTGATAGAAAACCAGGCAGGAGGGTATGATTATACGACAATCGTGGCTTAAGTCACAAGATTTTGTTGTGGATTTTCTGTAGAAATATACAAATGCAGTATGCAATTAGCTCTTGTCGTCAACCAGCGGTCATGGAGTAGTTTACCTGGGCTTCTCTTTAATAAATCCAGGAGACCAGGATCCATTTATGACAGCAGTAGTAATTTCTTGTAAATATTTCTGGTCTGTACTGAGATCTGTGGATATTTGTGGAGGTAGTTCACCTTCTATCTTCTCAAAGTTGGCCAACGGCAGCATCTCGCATATCTCTTATGATTTACCAATTTGAATTGCAAATGATTTAGGTCCTACAGTAGGGCCATCCAAATAGGTAAAAAAATGCCTCAATGGTAACTCATTGGCGTCTAAGAGACAAATTATCCATTGCAATAGTCGAGATAGTCTGTTTTCCCTGTATTTGTGCTTGTTCCATCACAGCCAACAGCCATTAAACCATCTAGTGATATCTTTTCAGTCGTTAAAAATCTGTGGATAGCTCTTTCAATATTTCTTACACTGCCCGATGTTGGAACCCCGTACCCACCATAAACAGTACCTGGTTCTTTTATAATCGAAATTTGTTCTTCTTGTACAATCATTCTAAGCCTCTTCGATCTTTTTAAAACAGTTTTAGCCGTCTTGTCTTTCCTTCTATCGAAATATAATGAAGGAACTTCTGTTTAAATTTTTTCTTTCTTCGGTTAAAATTTGCTCGCGTCTCATTCTGTCTTATTGTTCTTAGTTTCATCCTATCTATTATGCCTTATTTCTTGTTTGAGAGAACGTAATCTTCTATTCAGCAATTTTTTACTATGGATAAGATCCGTTCTTCCTAAAGCCATTAGTCAGTTAGTGCGTTGGTCTTCTAAAAACATTTGTTCCTCTTTTGGCACTTTTTTTCCTCTCAAACAAGTACAGCTTACAAATTCTTGACATTTACTTGAAGCTATGTCAAAAATCTTTCTACTCCGTACTCTGAACTCTTCTAACTTTTCTTCCTTAAGTTTTTTCAAAGACTTTTTCAAATTATAACACTTCGAGTGATAACTTTTTAGTAACTGTAAGATTCTTTTGTGTGTGACAATTGGAATAGAAGATTTTATCCACAATTCTTCAATTTTCGTTCAAACTACTTCGGCAATTTCCAAATACGTAGATTCGTTTATTGTGTTATTTCTTACTTTTAAGTCTTGTCTAACCTATTCGTAAAATTTCATCACATTTTCATACGTAGGTAGGATATTCTCTTTCAACTCTGCATTTACGCCAAATATCGGACATTTTAAATTTTGTCTTCTAGAAATCAGTTTTATTCACTTAAAAAACGTTTATCAATAAGTACTCGTGAATATAATTGACGTGCGACCTTTCACCTGAGACAATTATCGACAGTAGTTTAAACAAAACACTGCATTTCGTAGATTGTCAAGTGCCGCCCCCCGCTTCGTCCCGCACTTTGCACCTCTGTTACAGCGCCAAAGTATATTAAAATAAAAAATATTTGATTGCAATAGCTATTTAACTATATTTGATTTTTAAATAAAATAAACCTATTTTAATAAATTCTGTACTATTTTCTAGGCCGCGCAAATATCCCCTAAACTGTCGTTTTTGAAAATGTTCGATGTCTTGGCCGGGGCTCTTACCGTTGTCTGATATTATTTATATTTTTAATTGAGGTAATTGATGGCAATTGGCAACTTAATACAACTATTCCAAATCAAAATAAGAAAAAAAAATTCGTTCCGCCCTAACGTATATGGTGTCTTTGAGCATAGATTTTAGTATATTTCCGTACAAAATTTCTCCCTTGAATCCTTTGTTTTATTGCTTTCGTATGGAAGACGCTATGTAACTACTTTTATTATGGGTCCAAAATTTAAGCTCAATAAGGAGAAAGTTCAACTTGGCTTAGTGCTTTAGAAGTCAAGTAAAATTATAAATTTTGTCTTGATATTCTTGAACCATATAATTTTTAACTGCTTTTATCTACGGAACGAATTACAAGAATTGATCAAATAAAGAGCTGCTTTATGTTTAATCACTTGAGTGCCAGCGTATCTATTTGGATACGGCGAAATCAAATAAACATTTATTCTTAGCTGTTCTGTGAAAATTTACTGTGGTTATTTATTAACTTTTTTTATAAATATGAAAACACATTATTTGATAAGACAGCACAATTTTCAAAAATAACGATTTTGCAAAAAACAAATAAGTTATTACGAAGATTGAATCAGTTGGCGGACGGTGAAATTTTTTCGGCGACCCAATAAACCCTTTAAATACGTTAACAACCAAACCAACATTAAATTTAAAAAGTATTGGTTCAATAAAATATATCTATCACCTGTACCAACAAATAGCCTTAGTAAAAAAAATGAAATTTAAATATTTATTTTTTTCTATATCTGGGACAAAAGAAATGAAAATAAAAAAATTCCAAAATATATTTCAATTCAAAGTATTTTTTTTTACTTAATCACCCAATAATTTATTTTTATTTTTATTTATTTATTTCTATACATACAGTGTCTACCAAATATTTACATTTGTATATAATACATAAATTTAGAACTGTTGTTAATATGGTGTTTTATGCTGGGTGTGAGGTAGGTTTGAGTAGGTGACACTGTGGTGGGTAATGTTTTATGTTTCGTGAACACCTCACTGGGAGAACCTGTGCTGAGGTGTTTACGTGGTTATGTTTAAATGGTACATGTATTTATGTGTATCGGTTAAATTTTTTTATATAAGTGTAAGTTGGGATTTTATATATATTTTTTTAAATGGTTATTGTATTATTTAAAGAAAAAGGGAAAAAATATTTATTTATATACACCCATGTATACATACATAAATGCACATATATGCAGGCAAACACATATAAGTAAGCACATGCATACATACATACATACACATTCATCCATGATTATGTTTGGTTTGGTGTTATAATGTTTTGTATAAAATGGATATCTTGTTTAATAAATGTAATTAATTACAGTTTATAAATTTGAAATCGCTCTCCCGAAAACTTTTTTTTTACTTGCACTCTTTATGCTTAGAACGATTTTATTTATTAAATACTTATAAAATATACAATTTTACATGTCATTCAGCATGATAATCAATGTTATTTATGGTTCCATGATAAATCGACACATCGACAATTCAACACACCTTCAAAAAGTGATGTGGTGTCATTAGAAACGAAGAAAAAAAACGTTAAATCTAACCTAACCTAACCTAACCTAACCTAACCTACTTAACCCATTTAATAACGTTTTTGTTTTATCACTTTCCATAACTATATAACTTTATAAAGTTGTGATGAATTATGATTTTGATGATTTATCCGGTCACCGTAATTTATAAAAGTAAGTTAACAATGCGCGTGCCGCTAAAACTCAGAGACGAGTCCCGATACGATCAAGAGGGTTTATGGTGTGGTAGCCTTCTATCCTCCATCCATGGAGAAGGTTCCCGTTTTTATCTGAAAGGCGCGCTTTTGAAGATACAGGCTGGAAGTTTTGCCCTCTAGAAATTACTAAAACATTCCAGAATATTCGAGAGTTTTCGAGAGCATTCCTCAACATTCCAGAATATCCGGGAACATTGAATGTTCGGGAATAGTCTGGAACATTCGGAAACATCTTGGAACATTCCGGAACATCCCAGATCATAATGAACTAAAAACGGGATTGCAGGCCGTTTCCTGATAAACTTTGAGTAAATTCGTAATCATGACAATACGTTGGTATCTCTAAATAACTATCCGCGTCTGTCTGTTTGTGCGCTTAGTTCTTTTAAACTATGCACGGAGTTTGATCAGGTTTTCATTATCATTTAGAGAATTTTTCCGGAAAGGTTTATACACGGTGTCCGGAAACTCGTAGTACAAGCGGGAAACTGGTGAATCTACATCACATTTGGAGTCGATTTTGTAGTATATTTTTTTTATTTGAGCTTTCGTTTTCGAGTAAATCGAGTCAGAAGTACCCAACTAATTATAAAAAATATATTTTTTTGTTTTTTTTTTTTTTTTGGTGACAATGCTCAAATCAAAAAAACTTTATGTTTATTTGGGTTCCCCATGTGGTGTAGATTCTCCAGTTTCCCGCTTGTACTACGAGTTTCCGGACACCGTGTATATATATGTATTTTATATAGAAATTATATTTATTGAAAGCAGAGAAAAGTCGAGCAAGGCCGAGTACACGTCAGCTAGTTTAAAATAAAAATGGTCTTTCCTCACCATAAAGAGAAGAGGCTCTTGTGTTTGGTATGATATTTATATATATTTTTTCAATATAACGACTGTTTAATCATTGTACACACAAAATATGATATGAATATATTTATAGTAAATTGTATTTGTTAGTCCTCCTCACTACTGACTAGGGTGACCTGTTCTGAGGCGGACTAAAGTTATTCACTTCTATTTAATCTCTTTCCATGTTGTTTTTAATTTTTTTTTGGTATGCTAATTTAAAACTTCTCGTAATTTATTGATTTTGTTAATTTATTTATAAACATCAATTAAAAAAAAGAATACAGTCATAGTGTACCAATTTGCATGTTGCTCTTAATTAATTAATACAGAGATAAAAGTTATAAAAGCCATCAACGTTTGTAAATACAGACATTCAAGTTTATAATTGATGCACAATTAATTATTCGTTTTATTATCTAATTGTTAAGTGCTAATATTGAATTGCTACTTTACGTCGGTTCAAAGTTATTTCACAACTTTATTAAACGTGCTTTTGAGTTGTTACAGGAAACCGGCGCAATCTAAAGTATCCAGTTATTATTACTACAAAAAGAAATCTTTCTAATTGAGGTTCGTTTCATTTTGAGAAGACGCTACTCTCCTATAAAATGTTCTAAATGACTCGTTCAAATAAATGTTTGGCTGATTTAATTCCTGTAATTTATTTTTACTGCAAAAAGGTACGTAAAAAAGTAATGTGGGAGAGTTTCTGTAAATCACAGTAGTTTATCAGATGTAGTTAATCAGATGTAGTTCATCATATGTAGTTCATCAGATGTAGTTCATCAGATATGTAGTTCATCAGATATGTAGTTTATTGTTTATTGTTTATTGTTGTTGTTATACGCCCATAGGGGCTTTTACATAGATTATAAATAAGTTTTACATAAGTTATCGAGTTGGAATTTATACTAAGAGTTATAAAAGTGAAGAATTTTAAAAAAATATACAAGTAGTTTTTGAAGAATATGGCGTAAAGAAACATTTTAAACAACATAATATTTAACAATAACAAAGAACAAAATATAATATAAAACATTACAATAACATATCTAATCGTTAAATCTATTACAATAATTTGTATGATTCCACAAAGTGTTGGTTTAATTTGAATTTAAGATTATAAAGGGAATCATGGAATATATCTATAATACCACCAAACTTGTTGCCCAAATCATGCATCCTATTGGTAAGTGAGTTTGACTGATAGTTGGTTTTATATGTGTCGCAAAAGAATGATAGTTTAGTTTTTTTTTTTTGTTTAGTTCATCAGATGTAGTTCATCAGATGTAGTTCAACAGATATAGTTTATCAGATATTGTTCATCATATGTACTTCATCATATGTACTGGACGGGAGTCCGCACAAGACTGTAGATTTGGGCGCCGGTTCCAAACCGTGTCTTCAACCGATGAGAATGCTCTTTTACGGCTGATGATGATGATAGTAGTGTAAATTGATGAAAAATCTGCCTCCCGCACCCAGTGCTTGGTGAATGTTGGGTACTGGGTGTGCTTTCGTCTCTGCTCGCTCCTGGCTTTGGCGGTTTTCCAGAGTAGGGCCGGCTGATCTTGAGGAGGTAACGCCAGAAGGTTTGGAGCAGAAGACTTGGCGAGGTGAGGCAGATGGTGGGCAGGAGTCACTTTTAGATAATAAAACGCTTGGTTTCGGTGGTAAAGATGAACTCATTTTTATTTTTTGTGTGGCTGCTTATATGCAATAAGCTTGACTCGCACCCGACATTGGGCTGTGAGTCAAAAAGTGGTGGGGGATTCTATCCGCGCCAGTAATGTGTTTATGTGCCCCGGCAAAATGTCGCATATTCATTTTGCCGGTAGCATAGCCGAAGGTAGTCGCTTAAATTTGCGAGTTTGAAAAGATTTTCAAGGCTTACATGAATAAAAATTACATAGTTTAAATGCATAGTAGTTATAAGAATGTGTATCTTGACAACTAGATTTTTAGTTTGCCAAGATACGACAAAAAATAAGAAAAGTTTGTAAATAAAAGTGTAAAAATGATCTTGAAGCGACCAAATTTGTAAATATCGTTAAGTTTGTATTTTTCTCAGGTTCCCCGTAACATAGCGCTCAGAAAGAAAAAAGATTCACTATGCTACGAGGTTCCTGGATTTTTGTACAGGCAAAAAAGGTAAAAATTATTGTACAAAAATGGTTATACATATATGTGAAAAACAGCATTTTTAATATCTCCTCAGTGGTAGCACATAGCAAATAGTGTTTATTTAACTACCGCTGAGGAGATGTAAAAGTAAAATATAGACATTTGAAACATTTTAAAATTGATTTTTCCTAGTAAATTTTACATAGTAAAAAGTTGAACATCGATCCGCTCGGCAGAGATAGACGCGCGATGCGGTATCGATGCCGTTTGGAGACAAAGTTTTCAGGCCGCCTTGGCCGAAAAAGATTGGATAGAAAATTGAGGGAGAGAGATAGATAGATTGAGAGATCGTTTTTGTGGTTTGTGACACAACCACACAAGCGTTTTTGTCTGGCTTGTGTACTCAGCCAGGCCCCGCTACTTTTGCCGGCCGGAGGAATCCCGCCGGCCCCCTGAGCAGGCGCTCGCGCCCCCCAACTGCCTTTCTTAAGGCAAAGCTTTTTTAGCGCAAATACTCAATACTACGCAGATTTACGCTGGCCCCCACAAACCGCCCGCAAGCACCCGAGAAGTGCTCCCTTTTTAAGAGGAGGCACCGACTTCCACAAGTCAAGATGTTCCCGACGAGGATGCTCCCCGCTGACCACGAGGACTCCCCGGTCGTGGTACCGCCCGGCGCTCACCAAATTACGCATCGCACTAAGACCGGGACCGTGCGCCTTACGATCCCCGCACCACAGCCCCGCCCCGAGGACCCAAGGACCCGGAGACCATCCACCACCACGGCTTCCACAACGCCCGACGCCACCGAGATGACGGAGCCCGCAGCAGGCCCCTCTTGGGCAGCAGGACCCAGTTCTGCCCCCACGCGCCCCCCGATAGGCCCAGCGTCGGCCTACGTGGCGCCCCCGAGACCGCAGCAGCCGATGGAGACGGCTACCCCCCAGGATGGAGGCTGGACGAGGCCGTCCAACCCCGTGAAGAGGCCCATGTCCCCACGGGGACCACAACCGCTCCAGTGTGGCAACCGTTTTGAAGAGTTGCCCGAGGTAAGCGAAGGCGCTGGCGCGCCGCGTATAAAGCGTGCCAATACTAATACATCTTTCTCTCCCGCAGGTACCGGCAGGAGAGACCGCGTTCCCCCGGTTGTGATGACCCTGGGGAACATGACACACGCGCAGATCACAGCTGCGGTGCAAGGACATCGGGGGCTGGTAAGCTCTTCACTTTCAGATACAACAGGGGCGGCACGGCTAACATCTTCGTGCGCACGATGGAGGACCACCGCGCCCTTACCAACGGGCTGCGAGCGGAGGCTCGCGGCTTCCACACGTTCACGGCCGAAGCGGAAAAGATGAAAAAGGCCGTCATCAAGGGCCTGCCGCTCGTCGAAGTGGAAGAAATAAAGGCAGATCTGGAATTGCAAGGATTCCCAGCAGTGAAGGTGGTCAAGATGACCGCCTCAATTGAGTATCCCCTATACTTAGCACACTTCAATAAGGAAGTCAACATGGGACAGCTGCGTGCGGCCGTCAAATATCTGTGCCACTGCCGCATTCGCCTCCAGAAGCACAGGAGCAACCATTTACAGCACGGCACCCAGTGCTACAGGTGCCAAGACTTCGGGCATGGGTCCCGAAACTGCTCGCACACAGCAAGGTGCGTAAAATGCTTACTGGAGCATGCTTTGGCAGAATGCCCCAAAAAGACAAGAGATGAGCCCGCCGCATGCTGCAACTGCTCAGGCCCGCATCCCGCCAACTACAGAGGCTGCCCCAAGCGGGTAGCGTACGTTGCCTCCATACAGCAGCGACCTGCCAGAAGGGCCCAACGCCCACCGGCAGAACAGAACCCGAGCAGGCCACTTCCTCAGCCGAGGACGGATGGACGCACATGGGCCAACGTAGCCGGAGGCACCGCCCCCGCCCAACAGCAGCGCAAGCCCGTGCCGCCCCCACAGCCCCGACCCCAGCCCCGCCCACAGCAGGAGCACGTGCGCGCGCCCGACTCCTCAGAGGACAACCTGGATTTGATGGCCCTGCTCCAAGGACTCCTGAGGATGCGATCACAGCTCGCCCGCTGCACAACAAGAGCAGACAAGCTCGTCATCCTGATAGAGCTCCTAGACACCCTCGATGCCTAATACCGAGACGGTGAAAGTCCTCGTATGGAACGCATTTAGCGTGCGCAACAAGACAGTCGAACTGCTCGCTTTGGAAAACGAATTACACACCGACATTATTCTCCTATAAGAATCTCACTTGAATCCAAGCGTACCGCTGAGAGTGCAAGGTTTCGAGATTTATCGTGACGACCGACAAGGAAGATCAGGCGGAGGAACCGCAATATTCGTTCGGCAATCTATGACGTCCACAAGAATCCCCACTCCGAAGTTGAAGTACGCCGAAGCCACGATTATCGAAGTCACCATAGAGGGTAGAGCGCACACCATCATCTCCGTATACTGCACCCAACGTAACCTAGTGAGAGAAGATCTCAATAAATTGCTCAATCTGGGACCGATTGTTGTGATGGGAGGCGACTTGAACGCCAAACACAACTATTGGAATAACTACAGAGGAAATGCGAACGGAAATACGCTCTTTACACACATGCAGACAAATACCTATTCGATAATGGCGCCCGACAGACCTACGTACTACTCGCAACTATCTAGATATCCGAGTACACTGGACATAGTACTCGAGAAAAATGTCAAGACAATATCTCCACTGCGCACACTAGACGAACTGTCTTCGGACCACCTGCCCGTGAGCTTTACTATAGGCGGCACAACTTCAAGGACCCCCAGAAAACAGCGCAATTACAAGGATGCGAACTGGGAAGGATTCAAAAAAGAAGTCAACGAACGAATTCATCTCACTTCGGGAACTCTGCGCTCGCCACAAGAAATCGACGCAGCTACAAGCACTCTCACAGAGATTCTTCAAACAGCACAAGATACACACATTCCTCTCAAAGAAATACACCCATACACGATCAAGCTTCCCGAGTACGTTCTATCGCTCATCAAGGAGAAAAATCGCCTGCGACGCATGTTTCACCGCACACGCGACGAATATTTCAAGACAGCGTACAACTGCATGCAGAGGGAAATCAAGACCGAAATCGCAGAACTCAAGCGCGAACTTTGGGACAAAAAAGTCGCATCACTCACGCCGAAGGATAATTCCCTATGGAAAATGGCAAGCGCGCTGCGACATAAAGACTTCACAATCCCCCCGCTACAGAAATTGAACGGCCCCGGGACGGCGCTTTCGCTACAAGAAAAAGCTGAAACACTCGCCGACGGGTTCGAGAGAGCCTACGCCGCTACAGACGGCCTTTCCGACCCGGCTACGGACCGGATCGTAGCTGACTCTCTACGAGACTTGAGAGAAGCAGAGCAGACAAACGCTGAAGATATTCACTTTGCTACGCCAAGCGAGATTGCTGTCACAATCAGGCGATTGAGAACAAACAAGGCGCCGGGAAGCGATCAAATTCACAACATTTTACTCAAACATCTCCCTCAAAAAGCCATCATCTACACAACAAAATTGTTCAATGCCTGCCTCATGACCGGGCATTTCCCCCAGATTTGGAAATCGGCGACCGTGCTGCCTTTCGCAAAGCCGAATAAAGATAGAACGCAGCCGACAAGTTACCGGCCGATTAGCCTATTATCTACGCTGAGCAAGGTATTTGAACAAATTATACTCAACAGGCTTGTACCACACCACGACGACAACAAAACGTTGCCAGACGAGCAGTTCGGCTTCAGAAAGAGGCACTCCACGACCCATCAACTCACCAGAGTAGCGGAATACATCGCAAGAAAATTTAACGAACATCGCTTCACCGCTGCTGCGCTCATCGACCTAGAGAAAGCATTCGACACCGTATGGATAGACGGGCTCGTGCATAAACTGCACCGCACTAACACGCCCATATACCTAACGAGACTGATACAGGAATACCTAAAGAATAGATCGTTCAGAGTGTTCATAAGGAACGTGCTATCTTCAATGCGTGAGATTCCAAAAGGCGTGCCGCAAGGAAGTTTACTTGGACCATTTCTCTTCATTCTGTTCACCTACGACATCCCCCGAGACGAGAGATGCAATCTGTCTATCTACGCAGATGACGTCAAACTATACGTTTCCTCGCTGAAAGCGAATATGGCCGCTATTTACCTACAGAGGGCGCTCGACGCGCTCGTAGAATACTACAAAAAATGGCGCCTGAAACTGAACGAGGCGAAAACTGAAGCCATCATGTTCACGAGAAAACGTGTAAACAGAACACCTGACTTTAACATCGAAATGGGAGGACACAGCATAGAATGGAAAGATGAAGTGACATATCTGGGCCTGACCATGGACTCCCGCCTCAACTGGAAATCTCACCAAGCGAAGATGCACACGCGCACGCGACAAGCGATCGGCATGATGAAGCCAATTTTCAATAGACGGAGTCCGCTACTTCCCAAAACCAAACTCCTCGTCTACTACTCGCTCATTCGTCCAGTACTCTCTTATGCGATTCCCGTATGGAGCAGCATCTCACACACAGACCACAAGAATCTACAGACACTTCAAAATCTCTTTCTTAAAATCACATACAACACGAGACTCAGAACAAACCTGAAGAGATTACACGAACGAGAACAAATTCCAACTCTATACGAATTCACACACAGACTGACTGAACGCTTTTACAAATCACTCACACTTAGTAAAAATCAACTAATACGAGACATAGGACAATACAATGCTCCGAGCGACCTGACATTCAGATACACACATAGACTACCTAAACACATCCTCATGGACCATGACCACATATGGCACATACCAGAACTAGACGCGGACGAATAGCGAGCAGTAGGTATTTCCTAAACTCCCGACCTTCTTCCCAAATATATAATGTTTATATATCTATTTATATATTTATATAATATTTTATAATTTGTATGTATATGTAAGTTTATTTTCTATCTTCCCATAAGTATATATTAACATAAAAACAGACACACACACACACATCTCAAAATGCAGGACATCATATACCGATGTTACTGAAGGCCGCATACGTTTCAAGTTGACGTTCGGCCGCTCCTTCCTGGGTAAGGTTTTCTGCGATTTTCCTTACTCCCAACGGCAAATGCGGAAGGATTCCAACAATAGGGCGCAGCCAAAATTTCCCCTTCCCATTCCCAACACAACACAAACAGACACGTATGTAGTATATGGCCGCTGTAGGTCGCCGCTGGTGCTGATGCTGGATGACAATACATGCAATTTAAGTAGGGTTTTTAGGTAACAAATTTTTTCCCTACCGAGAAAATACAAGGCCTCTAAGTCTATAAAAGCCAGGTAACATTTGAATAAACCCATATGAGGTAAAAATTGTGAGGCGCATATGACGCCGTTCTATTTGTATAAAGAACATTAACTTTAAATTCAGTAAATTTAAATGATTCACCACTTCATGGAATATAAGAATCTAGAAAATGAAAAAAAAAAACCTTGGCCGAAAATGGGAACAAAATGACCAGTGGCGGGGAGTGGTGATTTCGCCAGTGGCGTGGAGTAGGCACATTTTATAAATGTAAAACATAATTTTATGAAATTAAATAATGTGGCCAACAACGTCCGTTACATCATATGTAATCCATGAGATGTACTTCATCAAGTGTAGTTCCATAGATTTTTGAGGTTGTCTTTAAAACGTTCCAAAATAAGAATCATTATTCGTAGTTTAAAATTTGGTATTTTCATCATAATACACAAGAATCACTTCAAATTATTCGTAATCCGGTTAAAGGCGGGATTGAAGGCCCTTGAACGAATGAATTGATAGGTTCCTGATAAACTTTCAGTAAAATAACAATGAATTGTCACACTTTTGGAACACGTGTTCTTAAAAATCCTAATATTTTCGCATTTTGTCATTATATATTATCAAGATGTAGGTGCATGAAAAAGTTTTCCGATATTATTACGAATTTTAAACAATATATCAGAAAACGGCCCGCAATCTTTTTTTTATCCGGATTACTAATAATTTAATGAGATTCTTAATAATTTAGCTCTTTACTCAATTTTCTCCGTGTTAGTATCTCTTATTTGTAAATAAAATGATTTATGTTATTTCAAAACAGTCAATGTAACAATATCGTTCTCCTAATATAATATAATCTTTGTTCTATTTTTATTTCTATCATTTTTTTAAATCATTAATCTCAAAACAAGCTTGTCCTGGTGATGTTAAAAGTTCTAACGTAAAAAATATACCATGTAAAGAAACAATAAATAAATATATATATATATATTTTTATTAACTAACATTAAAACTAAGAATTGTTATTTTTAGAAGAATTTTATTTTATTTGAGAACAGATATCCCAGCATCCCCTACAATAACTGTCAGATTGTATCACACTGTTGTCAAGTCTAGACAACATACAGCTCGTAAAACAAACAAGTACCAGATTAAAAAACAACGCATCCTTTTATTTTCTAGCCTTCCCTTTATAAATTGTGGGCGGTAAAACATTTTCAGTGATGTTTTCTCTGATCACTATCAATCTATGAAGTATTTTTCACGGAGTTATTTCAAGTATAAGCAGTTTCTAAAAGTGTGACTGAAGGTATATTTGTAACTTGTAAAGTTCTGCCACTTAATGTTTCCCTGTATCAATTTATATTTCGGCGAGCTGGTCACGCGTTCAATCAGGTTTCAGTCTGTAGAGCCTCCGGTCTCCCTCAGCTTTGTGACTTGCGATACCCCCCCCACCCCCCCCCTGACATCCGCTCTCTTCTTTGCCACCCTAGTCCAGTGCTAAGCTTAGGCAAACTTGGAGAATATCCAATTGGGAAAAATAAGACCAACTTTTACAAATTCCAAATGGAGACGAGAATTTGTAATTGGTGGATTTATAAATTTGATGATAATAGAATGAAAACAATTTGTCAGCGTGGTGAAAATAAATTCAGTCTGCATTAGATTGGTCTGTAATTTCTATTTATTCGTTAAGATAATAATGCTGCGTATCTAAAAATACATCCTGATTACTTTTTACCAATTGAACTAGTGTTGTAAATTAATTCAATTGAATTTCACCGCACGATACTAATGCTACATCAAAATGATGTTACTAAAATAATGAAGAAAATCATTGATCGATGTTTACGTTTTCTTCCCACACATAAAAAAATAACCAATGTCAAAACGGTTTACGTAAATGTTTTGTGATTTGGTTTCCTTTACAGTTTATTTTTGGTTCCTGGCTTTTTAGGCTTAATAAATTTAGCCGGTAATTCAAAAAGGTGCCCAAAAAAAGTTTGCTACATAATATTTCTTCAATAAATGCAAAAATACTTTTTGGCGTCATTGTTTTACTATGAGTATATCAAACAAATCAATTTTTTGTAAATGTTGACAGCCGTGGTTGTTCGTCACGTTTGTAACAAAAAATAAGTATAAAAGTGTACATTGTTATTTTGTAATAACTAACAAATTATTTTATATTATTTATACATAGGTAGTTGTATCATACACTGATTTCCTTGTAGATAAGTATGTTGAATATCTTATCAAACATGAAGTTATATTTATGGTTTAATAAAATTTTTTCGATTAACCTGTTTGACGTATTTACCTGTTTTGTATTTGCAATACAGAGATTGTATTATACAGGGTTTTCCAATAAGAGGTGTTATTTTGATATTCAAAGAAAAATTCCATTTTTTAATATAAATGATCGAATATTTATTTCGTTATAAAGAAGAAGGTATGCCGTTAATAGTAAAAAATAACATCAGTCAAATGACCACCACAACCACGCCTACAGGACCATATCCTTTTCATGAGATTTTCCATAACCAAATCGCAAAGTAGCTGCCTTATGTCCTTGATAGCCTCACGAATTCCATCTTTGAGGTCTTAAATTGACGCTGGGCTGTTGGAGTAGACCTTTTCTTTTGCGTAGCTTCAAAGGTAGTTAAATAAGGTGTTAAATCATAAGATCTCGGTGGCCAATTGTGATCACCTCGTCCGGAAACTTTTCGCGTAAAAGATCAATGGTTTCGTTACTTGTGTGGCACGTAGCGCCGTCTTGTTGAAAGTAAACGTTGTCCATATCAATACCATCCAATTCCGACCATAAAAAATCATTAATTCCTTAATTAATATTCAAAATAACACCTCTTATTGGAAAACCCCTACGTGTCCATAATTTTCTTCTGATGTGTAACGTCAGTTTTGTATCACCATTTACTCTAGAAATCTTCAATACACGAAATTTTTTTTTAGTTTTTTGGCTGTGGCAACTGACTGGCCAGTAAATTCTAATGAATCCGATGCTTTGCTTATCTGTCAGTGTGGGTGGTTTATTTATGCTGTCAGTTGAAATAAGTTATTGAGGGTCAATTGTGTCGTTAAAAATTTGTGACTTGTGGTAAATATTTTAAGTATCATCTGACGATTTAAACGATTTAATAAATTGAATAATTTTATATTTGCATAATTTTAAGTTTCTCGCTAAAAAAGGAGGAAGCGCAACATAGAATAATAGGTCAAAAATTGATAATGATAATAAAATGTTTTGATTAAAATTATGTTTTTTATAATTATAATTTTGATTAAGTACGGTCAAATGGCTGGTGAATTTGTGTTTCCGGGATGCAATAAAATCTGAATAAATTTAACATTTCTGAAAGTATCCAAAAACTGAAAACTGTTTTGGAAAGGTGATAAAATACTTTCATAATTTATTACTAGAATAAACCATTTTATGTTCGAATTCAAACATTAAGTTTTAAATATGGCAAACTTTACGTTTTTTCTATAAAAAATGAACTAAATAACAGCCGCGGTAATGGAATTTATTTTTTAAGGGCAATGGTAACCTACCTGACTGTGTAGGAGTAACTATATCAGAAATAACTATAAATTATTATCGCCATTGATTTCTTTGGCACCTGTTCATAGTCTGGAAACACGCCAAATGCGCGCAAAACATATTTACACGGTTGACATTTGTCACATGAGAACGAGTCGTTTCTACGACTACGTTTTTTAGTTCCACAGCTCGACTGCGGAGTGATTTTCCGGCCTCTATATTTCCTCCCTCCTACAATATGAGTCTATTTGATACTCATGTTCACTCTTTCCTCTCCTCAAAAAGACCCTCCACACAGCATCTCTTGTGATGAAATAGGCCCTGAAATTATTTTCCCCAAGGCCACCTAAGCGGAGATGTGGCAAAAAAAAAGTGTAATGTTTATGCCTAAAAATAATTCTGAGAAATTGTAAAAATACAACATAAAATCTAGGGTTTCTGTTATGTTAATACATGGAACAAAGGTATGTTATAAGTATTATGATTTTCCTTTGAGTAAACTTCAATAATTCTTATCCCTCAGTGCCGTTTTTTTTATGGGAAAAATATTTTAATCCTAATTTCCAAAAAAATGGTAGAATTTCTTTAAAAACCTTTCATAATTTAATAGTGTTCAGTTGTTTAAATACGTATTAAAATTGAACACTCGTGTAGATAAGCCTTTATTTAATTACATTGTGTCACACATTTTCCAGTGTGTAAAATTTCATTGTGATTTCTGCTGTGTAACAATGCAAAAAAATTGGTCCTTACCCATATATTTTATTCTGAGGAAGGACCATCGGCACCGAAACATATTGGTTTATTAAACAGTGGTACAACAAAGTATTTTATTTACTTGTAAAGGGTCCACTGCAAGACCGCTGAATGTCATAGTTATTTTGTTAGAGTGCTTTTCTATAGATTAGTTTGCAGAGTAACTTGGTATGTTTCTAAATTATTTAAAGTCGCTTACAGCGCCAAGAAAAATAACATTTACTTAAAGCTAGAATGTGAGAGTCAAAAAAGACGATGAGTGTGACAATCATCATTCTTGAATGGTAAAATGAACAAGCATCGTTCTTGAATGCGGGTCGATGTGAATAGTCATCGTTGTTATAGTAATTTATTTTTGGGGTATTATGCATTGTTGCGCTACCTCCTTCTTTAGCTAACGCTTCGTTTCAAAATCTGCCCTGGTGACGGACTCTGTTATGCTGTCCGAAACGTTGGCTAAAGAAGGAGGTGGTACAACACGGCAAAGTACGCGTCAATGTGAACAATCATTGTTCTTAATAGCAAACTCTAAATTCATCTTTCTTGAATGTGCACCAATGTGGACAATGATCATTTTCACAATGGAAATTTCGGTGTTACATTCCCATAATTCTGCTTTTAAAAGTGAGGACAATCGTTCTGCTTTTAAAAGTGAGGACTAAACTCACACCACTGAATGGCAGGCGGTTAAACGAATTCAACATAACGCGCAGTAGCACGCGTATACGTGTACATGCGCGTTTGTTTTATGTTTTATGTATAAACAATGTTTATGTTTATACGCGAGTGGTGATTCACATTGGGAATGGAAGTACCAGTTATCGCGGACTGCCTAAAACAAGCTAATCAAATTGAACGCTCAAGAAAACGTTCTCCAAGCGTCCCAGAAGAGAACCAATAAACCTTTCTTTTCCTATCTGTCACGGGTATTGCTGTAGGTTAATACAATTTAACACATACAGTTAACAAGAAACATATTAAATGGCAAGCTTAGATATACTATACCAAATGTTCATCGTCTAAATACTAAGACGGAATAACTTTCGAAGAATTTGCAACTACAAAACTACGAAATTATCTGCTTGGTTAAGCTCCTCTGTCTTTGATTCGGAATTATTTGACAGGAGATAACTCTCTATTGGCGGGACATAGATACGATGCATAAAATCATCAGACTAAAGTCCCAGAGAATGCGAATCCTTGAAACAGATGGCGAACATGTAAAGTATACAACAGTAATTTTACAGTGTATAACTTCTATTGCACGAATGGCTCGGAGAATGATATAAAATTCTACGATTATATTGTATGAAGAATCGCAATAGAAAGTATTAAAATACAGAAACCTCATCATAATGTCCGATTTTAATCTTACTAATAAATCGAAAGAGATAATACTAAAGAGTTTATACTTTTTTTAACCTTTTTTCAACCTTCAAACATCAAAATGTAATAAAAAATCATTATGGAAATATGCTTGATCTAGTGTTAAGTAACATGATTAGATATGACGTCAGTAGATGTGATGAATCTTTGGTCCCTGAAGATAAATTGCATCCGACCTTACGAAATAACCCAGGACAACATGCGACCGGTATCAGACGTGACATAGCACAACGCGCCCTGAACCATCTACCATCAGTTCCAGTACTAGCGAGTAAACGCGCAGTTAATACGTTACATACTCTCCGAAATTCGACTGGAACTACATATACACGATATCTGACTTGACGATGCAGTCGCATACTAAAACGATGTTTTATTCAGCGTTTTTAAAATATGTGTTTCCACTAGAAAATATGTATGAAATAATGTTATTATGGTTTTCTAAAAAAATATCGATAAAAAGCAAATACCAACTACACAAAAAGCAACCAGTTTTTCTACGATGCGATCCAAGCTAAAAAATAATATTTCAATCACAAAACGTGCATATTTAGAAACAATTCAGTTTGAGACCAAAGGCGATTTTAAATGCTTTTGGAATTTTATTAAATCCCAATAAGAAAATTCACAATCCTAAAACAACTTAAGCGACGAACCAGAAATGATTTCCGATCCCTAAATAGCTAGCCAAAAATTTGCAGACTACTTCCTATCAGTGTACAGCCAGACAGCATCTCAACTGAATCTAGACCTTACTCGAACTGAAGAGCCCTGGAACATCGGCAAAATCGGTCTTGGGCTAACCTGCTTAGAGGAAATAGATGCCTGTATTCACATCCTAAAGCCTGACAGAGCTGCAGGCCCTCCATACCTCCTAATTTAATTACTTAAATGTCCAAGACCATTAGTTACCTACTGACCTACATATCGATCGTATAGATGATTAGTCAGACATCTCTAAATACTAAGTTCTGTGATAATCAGGAAAGCAGCATTCAAATGCTCACTACAAATCAAATATTATCGAGGGAATACAATATTCAAGTACTCAGCATTTTTTTTTATTGTTTAAATTATAACATTGTTACAGTAATAAACATAATATATGGCAAAAACAAAATAATGAAAAACATTTACAAGGATTCTACGCCAATTAAGAGAGCTAGTTCTTGAGCTTGGTGTAGGAGTTTTTTCATAATTTTAATAGTGTACAGTAAATATAATCTTAAATTCTAGGATTTTGTAACGTTAAAAATTTATAATATTGCATCAATAAATCTTCACCATAAATCAAATATTGTCTTTATGTGCCTCTGTTTTATATTTTATGTTAAAAGGTGAAATAAAAAGGTGAGATAAAAATATTTAAGAATTGTGGATAAGATACTGAGTTATGAGCTTTTTTCTGAGATATGTGACTAAAGATTCAAATTTTGTCCAGAAAACATGCGAATTTACTTTAATCATTTTGAATTGTGTCAGTAATCAGCTAGACATTTGGTGTGAGTATAACAAATACAAAAAAATGCGAGTTTATTTTAATCATTTCAATTTGTGTCAGTAATCGGACAGACATTTGGTGTGTGTATAACAAATACAGAAAAAAATCCTCAGTTTTGTCTCAATGCAAACGCATAAAACTTATCCAAGGTTTATGCCCCATAAAGACTTACTTGAGGCAACAAACAGATCTAGCCTAGAAACCAGATGTCATGCAAATCTTGGAATACTTAGTTTTAATATAATTTATAACTCTATTGATAGCCCGGTAAGTTTTTAGATTCTCACGGCCAAAAGCATTTTTGTTGTTTGTTTTTGGGGTGTTATGCCGTGTTGCGCTAACTCCTTCTTTAGCCGACGTTTCGGACAGCGTTGCAGTGTCCATCATCAGGGCAGATCTGGTAGATCCGAAGATGTGTGATCTTCATACACACACCGAATTTCTGTCCGATTACTAACACAAATAGAAATGATTAAAATAAAATCGCATTTTTTTGTATTTGTTATACTCACACCAAATGTCTAGCTGATTACTGACACAATTCAAAATGATTAAAGTAAATTCGCATGTTTTCTGGACAAAATTTGAATCTTTAGTCACATATCTCAGAAAAAAGGTCATAACTCAATATCTTATCCACAATTCTTAAATATTTTTATCAGTATTGAATATTTCACATTTTAACATAAAATATAAAACAGAGGCACATAAAAACAATATTTGATTTATGGTGAAGATTGATTGATGCCATATTATAAATTTTTAACGTTAATATAATTTATAACTCTATTGATAGCCCATTCAAATAGAATAGATGTTCTCCCACAACATAGTACGACACAACACGAGGAATGTTTTTTTTTAACACTTAAATCTCCCCAAACCAGCTCCTCCCTATCTGGCACGCCACGCAGCTGGTAAGCAGGTGCATCTTGAACACACCTCACCCGATGAACCCGGGAACCCCTGCATAGTCACCAAACGTAGTGAACTACTTGGGGTGACCTATTACAGAGAGATGAAAATTCTGAAACATTGGATGTATTATGTATGTAGCCATAATAAAAACCAGGTCCTCAACAAATAAAACAATGAACATTCCGATAACACACACCACACACGGACAAAGACACTTTCAATACAACGCAACCAAACTTCTTAACAGTATCCCCATTACTTTGAAACAATTATTGACTACAAACACATCTGCAAACTTTCTCAAAAACCATATTCAATAGATTATAATTCCGAACCAAACATAACCAAAATATAGTAAGTAAAATTAAACATTATACATGTTCTGCAAGAATTATCCAAAAATACATACACTCACATATAAATGTGTGCTTTCATGTTTCAATATGTCTGAGATAAAAAAATAATAATAATAACTTTCTACCACAACACATAACCTGTCACCCTTAATCACAAAGACGTTAAAACCTCAGCACAGGTTCTCCTAGTGAGGTGTTCACGTAACATTCAATAGCACCCACACACAGTTTTACCTATGTCAACCTATGTTCTTTATTTTTACACCTTTTTTCTGTACTTTTTTCTCTGTACTAAAATATAAACCACTGTAATCATTTGTAAAATGTGTATTCAAGAATAGATTTAAATAAATAAATAAATTTAATTACACTTTTGATAGCCTTTAGATACTGTTTGTATAATTATCTTCCCAGATATATAGTATCAAAATGAGAAGATTATAATGTAATTTTATTAATAATCTGTCATACATAGTTAAAAAACATATAATGTAACATTTTTTCAAATAATATATATCCTGCTAAGAAAATAAGATTCAGAGGTTGTCGGGGAGGACGAAATCGCAAAAATAAATCAATAAAAATTAGTGCAGTAACCCACAATCCTGAACATGAGAAGACAGATGAAATAAAAAACTTCAATTAGAGGCGTATCCATACAGCGCCATGCAAATTTACAAACCCGGCGACTCGCAGTGGAAAATTGGAATGCACGCTCAGTGAACAACAAGGTGGATGATGTTCACGATATTATTAGCCAGAAGAAACTGAACATCCTATCGATTACTGAGACGTGGCATGAAAACTATGACTCCACCTCCATAAAAAAAGTTGCGAGCTCTTGGCTATACGGTCGTAGAACAGGCAAGACAAAAATCGCATCTCATTTGTGAATCATGGAGGGGTGGCGATCATCGGTCGTCAAGGACTGCGTATATCCAAAATCAATATTGGAGATTACCAAACTTTTGAATCTCTGGGATGTTGTATTTCTTCAATGGGGGCGTCTTTCACACTAATCACTATCTACCGACCGGGGTCGAGGATCATTACTGTGGATTTTTATAACGAATTTGCGCAACTTTTAGGGCGGATAAATGCCCTACCTGGTGCCCTCATTATAACCGGGGACTTTAATATCAGAATAGATAGAAAAACTGACATTAACACAACAAAATTTTTTGATGTCTTAGAGTGCTACGGATGTAGGCAATGGGTAGATATTCCGACTCATGACACAGGCGGAATACTTGATATTTTTGTATCTAGGAATACTGACCCACCGCTAATAACCGAAGTAATAGACGTGGGTCTCTCAGATCACAGGCTTGTGCGTACCGAGGTAGACTTTAATCCTTCCAAACCTGTCTACAAAACGAAGACGACCAGAGCGTGGCGAAAGTTTGACTTTGCCCTCTTTGAGGAAGAACTGAAGACTTCCATCCTTGCAAAATACGACTTAAATATAAATGTAAATTCGACATCTGGCCTAGTAGAAGTCTATAATGATATTTTAACTACACTAATAAACAAACATGCCCCCTTTTCGACCAAAACCTGTGCTGTTCGCAAGTCTGATTCCTGGTTTGACGCAGAATGCCGGGAAAAGAAGAGGGCTATGCGCCGACTTGAGAGGACATACAGAAGCGGAAAACTAGCCAGCCAAAGGGAAGCGTGGGTTAGTGTGCAAACTGAATATAGGGAAACAATTCGGAGAAAAAGAGCCGATTACTGGATTACGAAGATTGAGAGTGAAGATTCGGACCCCCAGTGACTTTGGAATTCGCTTAAAACTGTCAGAGGTGAGTCTGAAAACTCAACCACGGCAGCGCTCAGTCCGAAAGATTTTTCCGACTTTTCCAAGAAAAAAATCTACAATATTCGGGCCAAAACAGCATCTGCACCTCCACCTACGTTCACCACCTACAACGGCGAATCTTTTACTAAGTTCACACACACTACATCGGAAGAAGTCACCAAAATTGTGTCCAGTTCACTAAACAAACAATTTGCTTTAGACCCAATCCCAACGTGGCTTCTGAAAAAGTGTCTGAAACATATAGTACCATTCCTAGTTTACTTATATAACAAATCTTTTGACTTAGGCGAGGTACCACAACTGCTTAAGAAGGCCCTTGTCTCACCAATTCTAAAAAAAACCCCAACTAGATTCTGAGGATTTAAGTAATTATCGTCCTGTGTCAAATCTACCGTTCATCTCAAAAATCCTAGAAAAAATTGTGATCAGGCAGATAACCGCCCATCTGGCGAAAAATGAACTGCTGTCAAAGTACCAAACAGCATATAGGAGGTACCATTCTACAGAGACTGGATTACTGCGCGTGTTGTCAGATTTGATGCTTGCAAATGAGTCAGGTAAGCTAGCTTTGCTATCACTATTAGATCTGAGTGCAGCATTTGACACCATCGACCACAATTTCCTGATCGACAGACTGGAAAAAACTTTTGGACTGGGTGGTGAAATTATTAAGTGGATAAAATCATACCTCTGTGGCCGAACCCAATCTGTACAAGCGGGCGTTAAAAACTCTCCCTACGTGACCCTGACTTCTGGAGTCCCCCAGGGTTCAGTCTTGGGGCCCCTACTTTTCATTCTGTTCATCAACGATGTTGCCAAAATAATAGATTCATTCGGACTTCTTTCCCATTGCTATGCTGACGATCAGCAAATCTATTTCTACTGTGCACCGAATGAGAAAGACAAATTAAAAGATATTACTGTTAAATGCATTGGTGCCATAACAGAGTGGATGTCTTCGAACAAACTTAGACTAAATCCATCCAAAACAGAATTTCTCTGGACAGCAACAAAAAAGCGTCAGTCAATGTTAGAAAAAACTCCTCTCATTACTTCTGGCTGCAATATCATCCCTAAAAATGGCATTAAACTCCTAGGTGTTCATCTAGATGAAGATCTCTCACTCAAATCCCAAATTAACAAAACAGTAAGCGCAGGTTTCTTTCACCTGCGTCAAATCAAATCTATAAAAAGAAATATTCCAGCTAGCGCCACAAAGATGTTAGTAAACTCCTACGTTGTATCACGACTCGACTATTGCAATAGCATATACGCAAGTCTCCCTAAAATATACACTGACAGACTTCAGTCAGTTTTCAATGCTGCAGCAAGGCTGATAACTGGTGTTCCCAAATATTCCCACATCTCACAACATTTGCGGAACCTTCATCGGCTTAAGTGCCCTGAGAGAATCCAATTCAAACTCTGCTGGATGGTTTTTAAAGCCGTACACGATATGGCGCCACCCTATTTGTCGGAACTCAGCATTCCAAACGATGTTAATGTTAGGCAAGCAACGCTTCGATCAGCATCTTCAACAGCCATAGGTAGACTTTCAGTACCTATGCGCAATCACAATACCAATTTTGGAGACCGAGCTTTTGCAGTAGCAGGCCCAACAGCTTGGAACAAACTCCCTTCATATTTGCGAAAGATCGACAGCTCATCTGAGTTCAGAGCAAAACTAAAGACTCACCTTTTCAACTTGTCGTATCCAGAATGATGACCTTTTTTTATTGTTTTATTCATCAGTAGTATTTCATTGCTCAGTCCAGGGGATTTTCTATTTGACTTTTTTTTTCACCGTTATTAACCGTTTATTACGCGTAAACAATTTTTTTTAAATATTTTATAACTGACACCACGCGCATAAATCATAACAATCGGTATTTGTAAATATAAATTAAATATGTATGTTAGTCGTAAATCTCTAGTTTAAGCCGTAGTTGTAAGTCGTTTTGTAGCGGTATTGTGTAAAAATGCCCAATTGGTCATAAAAATATGTATAGCTTAAGTCATTAGTTAAAAGTCTTACGGCCGCTGTTCCCAACTTTTTAATCGTTATTTAAGTTCAAATCTTTGTTTTTGCTCAGCCAAGCGATTTTTAAGCATTTTGTAGGGAACGTTCGATTTGCGTTGTTCCCAATCATTTTATCTTTGAAAATCTTAAGTAGCCCCACACACTACCGCACATTACCAAAGACAATAAAATGACATCAAATTAAAAACTTTCTATGTTAAATTAATATTAAAGAGTTAATTATTGTAGCTCTTATTAATACACATTACTTCTTTTAAATACCGTTATTCATAAACTGGTATTTCATATTTTTTAAACTAACGTATATAATATATTAAAAATAAAGTGACAACTTGAACGTGATGCCACAACCGGGACTTCCCATTTGATTTGGCAGATCGACGTATGTTTTTTCTCCGTGCGACAGCAAAACAAACCCAAACAAACCTTAAAATGGAGATCAAAGCAAATCGTGCGAAGAACTTCACACAAAATGATAATGAAAAATGCAACACAAAAAACTGAAAGGAGCGCGACTGTCGATTGTCAGAGTGACATTTGATCATTGATTCTTGATTCGCGGTATTTTTTCACTCTGTCGACACTTTTTGTAACTAGTTTTTTCCTTACATATTGCTTATGGCTAATCCAACTGTCCGGCTGGCTTAGACTGGGCGACTTGCTTAAGCAATTATTGTGTGTTGGAATTACGTAGTGCAGTGGTGATTCGCTTAGAATTTGATTATTAGGATTGGGAACAGCGGCCGTTAGTTGTAAATCACTCGACATTAGTCTTAGTTATAAGTCTCTCTCTATCTATGAAACTTAGTTATAAACCAAAAGTAATTAAGTCTAAGTGATCAATGCATAAATTAAGTTGTTAAGCGCCCTTGAGGTGATTTTCTCACGAAAACGGCGCTATATAAATAATCCAATCATTATTATTATTATTATTATTGAAAATAGGACTATAATAATACGTACACTTTATTTGTGACAACATTTCTCATGTAAATTTTAGTGGGAACATTTCTTATGTAAATTACAGTGATAAAACACTAACATAAAATCTTAAATAACATTACGGTATTAGGTACCGATTATATAACATTACTATATTAGGTTCCGATTATATAATATTACTGTATTGGGCACCGATTATTCCAATATTACTAATTCAGTTGATCACCGAAGTTTGTCTTGGAAGTAAATTATATTTCATTCGCGGAAGAAAATCTAATACTTACACATATTCAATTCAATTGATAAATGGCCCTGTATTTTAAAACCTTACTAGTTGAAATTTAAAAAAAAAACTGGTAAAAAGCAGATCATGGAAATGTATATAAGATATATACATTTTTACATTTACAAAGAGGGTTGTTTATCTGTGGTATAAACTTAAAATAATAGTAATTTCTTACCAAATTTTTCAAAGGTACCTATATTAGTAATGTTATTTATATTTTTTCACTTCAAATATGTTGTAAAAATAAACACCATTGTGGAAAATGGATGAAATTACCTTTTGTATTTGAAATATACTTTTACATTTAAAAATTGTAATTTGTTAATTTCATTCATGAAAAAAGTAAAAAAATACTCTCAACCAAAGAATTTAAAAACTTGTTCCTTTTATTGAAAAAATTAGCAAGAAAGCTGTAACTTTTTGCTGAGTTGCTTTTAATACTAAAAAATACACAAAACTGAAATATTGAATGTATTGCTTGCACATCTCAAGGCGTTTATTTGCGGGATACGTGTTTATTTATTTATTATTGGCTAATTTATATAGCGCCGCTTTTGTGAGACATCACTTCAGGGGCGTGCTATAAAAAACATTCATGAAATTAAAAATAATTTAGTACATAAAATTCAATTTAAAACTATTTTTTTTTCTCAAAATACAATTTATAACATAATGCAAAATGCGATGTTGTCAGATTAAAAAAATGGAAATAAAGATTTTTTTTATTTGTGCCAACAAAAATACCGTTTAACGGTTTTGAGGTGATTTTTTATTATTAAGGCTGATTGTGATTAATTTATTTATTTATTTAACGCCCAGAGGGCTTTTACATGGTTGGAAGTATAATTTTAATTTGACAGATACTTTGAAACATAAAAAATAAGAATAAAATTACATTTGATAAAAGCTATGCAACAAGTCATACAAACACAAGAAACAAAAACAGAAAATTACAGCTGTTTGTTGGTTTACATCAAGGCTGCCCAACCCCAGGCCCGCGTGAACCATTTTCAAAAAACCCGCCAATCCGCCAATTTGAAAAAGTGTCGCGGGCCCGCGGGAAAACAAACAATGCAGCTTGCGCGCGGTCACCAGTGTTGCCAACGAAGGCGATTTATCACTATTTAGGCTATTTAGGCTCAGAACAAGAATCAGCGACGAAAAAATCTAACCTCTTGAACTTACTTTTTAAACAAAAATACACCGGTTTTTGATATAATAGTTTCTGCGTCCGAAATGAATCTTGTAGCCACCCCCCCCCCCCATGGAATTCGAAAAATTGTTGTGGGGAATCACATATGATGGGCAGCCTTGGTTTACATGATGTGTTTAGGAGTATTGTTGAAATAAATGTTTTAAATGATCCACAAAACTTGCCAAGTTGGTATTGAATATGTCAACATCACCCAAGTAATGATTTCCCATTGTGTGAAGTCGTTGTATCGGAGAGTGGGCAATGTAGTTACGCTTATGTGTGCTGCTGAAGAATATTGTATTTTGTCATGTTGTTACTGTAGGTGTATGTATGTTTATAAGTTGCAGGAGTTCACAACAGTCGAATTTAGAGTTAAGTATTTTGAATAAGAACGCGTTTATTTTAATGCATGTATTTTTAGAGTATTTAATAAGAAATTGTATTTTAAGTCTTCGGCAGGGATATTTAATTTAAAATTTATAAAACGTAGAATTTTTTTTTGTATTCGCTCAATGTTGTTAATGTGAATTTTATAAGATGGAGACCAAACTACTGAGTTATATGTGATGATGTTTTGAAAACATTAATATATTTTTAACGTCATTTATTGACAGCTTACAACTTATCTATTCACGTTACCAAAAGATATATTTGTTACCACAAGATATATATTTTCAGTTGCGAACTGACCAAATACAAGAGGTCCATAAAAGAATATTTCTCTGATGGTTTGTGAATAATGTTTATGTTTTTATTGTTTATATCTCTATTATGATTTGATTTATATCTACAACCTCTCTCCATGGCTATAGATGTATTTTTTTGTAAATTGTTCGTTTTATATAATATTTTGTTTTGTATAACTTTTTTAATTCATATTTATTTCTGTCAAATTTAAATAACTTATTCCATATTATGCTGTCTCAGTTTAAGTCACAAGGAGGAAATCCATAATTGTTTTTTTTTACTATATAATACTTATGTACAACCTAATTAAATGTAAACAGTCGATTTCCTGAAAATGAATAAATAAAAAAATAAAATAAGATATTATCACAATTACAAAAAAATAAAACCTTTATTTAAAAAAATTATCAATTTCATTGGTATAGAAAGACTTTAAAAATAATTAAATAACTTTTTAACTAAGAATATTTCCCGTTTTAGCATGGAAAAATTTATAGTTTAAGTTAAGAAATTGATAATCAGAGCAGCAATATGAATAATCTCTTCTTTACAGTACACATAATAAATAATAATTTATTTTTGGGGTATCTTTCTTTAGCTAACGTTTTGGACAGCGTTCAATGTAAAATCACCAGGGCAGATATTTAATTGTAATTGTAACAAGGCTAAGGTAGCGCAACACGGAAAAATACCGCAAAAATAAATCAAGATGACACTTTTGGCAATGAAAATTTCAAAACATTATAATATTACACAGGTTGTCACAGTGGAGGGCTGATAAGCCAATCATAACGAATATCAAATTATAAATTCATTATACATCTTATATCAGTTTTTCAAGTGTCACATGTGAAAAAATTCGTATTCAAATTTTTACTGCGCAACCCTAAATTACAGTCTACAGTCAGTCTACAGTCCAATGCTGTTAAAATGTACCACGCCAACCTGTAAGTTATTTCATGCAAATTAAAAAAAGATACTTATAAAAGTTTATTTTGAATGTGATCAATAGTTACGTTGCGTAGTAAAAACACGATCCTTAGAATATGAGATTAGCAGCGGAGGACAATAAAAAAATTTAATTAAATAAACAAATATGGAATTTTGTCGCTGCAGCACTCGAAAAGCTAATCGAAGTTTTGAATTTTCACGAAATTCATAAAAATGCCAATATCTCGAAAACTAACGATTTTTTGATATTCATTGACTTTTTGACAGCCTCAATAAAGGTAGGAATATAATTGGTAATGCGTTTATTCGGTGAACACGTTTAAATGCATATTATTCTTAAACCTTTTGGAGACTCTTCCCAGTGTTTCCCCAGTTTCCATGCACTTTAAGTGATGTTATCACTGGGTCTGATCCTACAGGACGTACAGTTTGGGCTTAGTGGCTCAAATTATACGGGATATTTAACTGCAGTCTCGTGTACCGTGTGGGCAAACAGTGCCAGGACCAGAGGACCTTTAATCCTTCAATAGTAGAGGTCCTAAACATGTGGGTCATGTGAATATTTGTGAATTGTAAATACTTTAAATTGTCATTGAAAAAATCTTTAAATAAACAAATGTACAATTGGCGCGACTTGAATCTAGCCATTTTCGCGGGCATTTGCTCTAATGTCTATATTTTTAGTTATTGTACTGAACTTTTGGTTTGTGGTGTTTTCCACAACAAACGACGTTTGAAAAATATTTGTCATACTCATATCTATTTTTGATACTAATAATTCACTGTGGAATTTCGTTATAATGATATATTGAAACCAATTTATTTTAATTAATTAATCGGAAAAAAAGAAAAGATTTCGTCAAGAGCGCAAAATTTCCAATTAATTTTCCAAAAAATTTCGCACTTTACCCCCGGACACCCTGTATACATGAATAGAATAAAATATTTACCTTCTCTCCACTAACGACAAAACATAGATCACACAAAATTCTGTGGGACTTGAAACATACGTTTTTATTTTAAATCGTGTATCGCGGTCGTGAACAGTTTAGAAACCTCTGTTCTTCTCAGAGCTTCTCTACTCTTCTCTACTCCTACATGCAAATATCCGCTGCAGTAGAGATGCTAATTGTCCGCCCCATTATGGCCAATTGTCGATTACAGCAAACTGCAAACTGCAAACATGCACTTCTAAGAGAGAGGGTCCTATATGGAGCTTTTAGCATTATTGGACGCCTTTGGTTAAATCTCTTCAACCGTCCATATCGAGATGAGACAGTGGAATACAACTATATCCCATACATACAGGCCGGATTTCATCATTGACTTAAACTCATGTGCATTGAGTTTTACTGAAAACAACCAACCAAGTGTTGAGGTTTATAAACTGCATCACAACAAAGAACAACAAATAAATGACCCGCTATGAAAAATTACTACATTTTGCGATTCTTTCCAAACCACTCGAGCGATTTTCGGCACATTATGACAAGTTTGCAAAACGTTTTGAGCGATCGTTTGCCATAATTTGCCAAATTTATAGAACTTAAAATATAATATAAACGGTGAAACCTAGATGGGTTCATCGGCTTTAAATCTCAGTTAGCAGTTCACAATATGTCTCAATATTAGTATTTTGAGGAATGATATTAATTAAATAATTTTGTTAAACGTATACATTTATACAACCAATCGCTCGAGTGCCATGCAAAATATATGTATTCAATTTTTAAGCTGAATAAAAATTTATTTTAAATGTAATTACACTTATTTTTCACTAAACTTTTATTAAAAGTCAATTTTTATAATTGCGAGCATATAATTATTATTTTAAAAATTTCTCTTCATCCCTCCAAACAATTTTTTCCTACTTATTATTTTTGGTTATTATTAGTTTAGTTTAAGGCGATGCCATACGTAGTAATGCAAAATCATGTATTTTTGGTTTGAAAATTTGGTCCCCTAGAAATGATTCAGATGCTTTAATTAAATACAGCGAGTAGAATACATCTTGGCCTTTGAAATAATCGAGTATTTTTTAGATAAATCTTTTTATAAGCCCAGAAAAAAATAATGTAAAGGCCTATGAAAACTGCTTTAAAGTTTAAAATCTCCTACTTACGAACCCATTTTCGGTTATGATTTTATTGTATAATGTGGCAAATTAAGTTATTTATAAAATGATCGAAAAAAAAATTAAATATTTATTTCTGAACTTCACAAAATAAAATAAAAGGCACTTTTTTGCCATGATTTTTTCTTGCATAAATCAAAACAGGCGAATGGTGTGGAGCGGGAATTTAAACCTTATCGCCATCTACGTAAGGGTTGTTATTAAAGCGGCTCAATTTAATATATAACATGACGTAGTGCATCGCCTTAACTCACGCTGAAGCCCCCATTTCAAAAATTAATAAAAATATAACATGTTAAAATAAAATAAAATGAAAAACAACAATAAAGGTAGCGACAATAAAAAATGAATAGACAAAGCAATTCTTTTTTTCAAAATATCTTCAGGCAGGAAGGTAGAGCGGAAGATACTTTCAGTGTGAATAGACAAAGCAATCGTGTTTGGTGACCAGATATGAGTAGCCAGGTATTTCCCCACTACTTAAGAGTACTTTTCTCTCAACCAAAGCGAAATTCCTAAGATATTTTATAGACAAGTAAATAAACCAGCGCCGTTTTTTACACTTAAGAGGTGACAGTTAAACGAAATTTCTCGATCCGTTTCAGCTTTTGATGAAATTATGATCAGCTATCAATCATATAAGTCGCACTCCCCACACGTAAATATATGTATTATATATATATAGTAAATATACATAGATGGACCAATTTATCCATGATTAATTTGTTTGCAGGCTGCAGGGATAGGGTACATGTATACATTATACATATATATACACGTCCCTATATATATATATGTATAGGGACGTGATTAACTTTGCATCAGTTGAGCCGCAAACGACATTCTTATAATTCCAAGGCCGAATTTATAAATGCAGTCGATTTTTATCATTCTGAAATATTGAAGGACACAATATTTTCAATTGTACATATTGTAATGACGTATATTGTAATACAGATTTTGAAAGCAAAACATTTCATCTCGAGATATTTAATAACAGTATTGCCAAATAAAATTCAATGTCTCGAATGTGTAGATTATATAATGCAGTAGAATGTGACGATAAAGACATCTTTACAAACAGCCTCGTATATTTAAAAACACATTTGCTAATATTATAAGCTATAACCTATGACATCATGTCACCGAAAATAGAAGTATTTGAACTTCAAATTATGTAATTGCTTTTTGATTATTTCTTTTAATTATTTATTTCTTCTCTTTCTCTGTACTATATACTGTCGCGCGTCGGACCTGGGGGGGGCCCTGACTTTCCCTCGGCCAGCTCAGAGCGGGGCATGAGACGTCTCTCTCATAGTCAGGGTTCGGGGTCAGCGCGAGGCTCAAGAATCCATATCCCACCGTCTACACAAAACACTCCCATACGACTGCTATTCCCAAATGAAAGAGGTTAGGTTTTTATGAATCAACATTGTATTTGAGCGGCAAAATGGACATTACATGGGCGAATAACAATAGAATACAGGTTGTTACATCCTAACTGGAATTATCATCAAAGGGTTCCCTAATCTCTCTCTGGGGAATAATTAACAGCTCTCTCTCTCTAGACCGACAGGCAGCGTGGACGAATTTAGGTTATTAGCGGACACATTCAAGGGTAATAGGAAACGTAAGAGACTCACAGCGTGGTGTTGTCGGGGTATCCTGTTGATTGTAGGGCTGAGCGCCGTGTTTCAAACAAACGGTGCCAGCCTGCCGATGTTCAAAGCGCGCCATTCTCGTACATATTGCTTTTCGACCGAGCGGTGCGAATTTGGGAACGCGGGCGCTGAGACGAGCACACGTCCAGCTAGGTCAGAGGTCGGCGCGTAAGAAGGAGGAACGAGGCGCTTGGTCGCCGGGGGTGGGGGGAACTGTAGCGGATCTTTTGCGCGTTATTACTGCGTTTGGCCCAGCAACTAACCTGATAATTCCCGCTCTCAGGCTGGCAACTGTAGGATCTTTGCGCCTAAAATCTGTTATATGACACCTCCCCCCGCGCTCGTAAAAAGGGCGACGTGGTAATGGAGCATCAGGGTTAAAAGATCCTCTATGTGCCTCCCTTGGGGTTTTTTGACAAAGCAAGAGTTGCCCTTAGTTTGAGAGACTTGGATGGCCAGAGAGATGCCTAGCTAAAACATAATGACTAGCTTATGCCATAGGCTAGGTAACAATATTTGTGGGGAGAAATGAGGAAGGGTACATAGCATGTTTGGAGCAAATAATTTTGGGGAGAGAGCAGGTGTGGAAACAACAAGTAAAATTATGCAATTAGAAAACAATAGACATGGTTATGCAATTGAAAGACAAAAGACAAAATTATGCAATTGAAAGACAAAAGGGCATGGTTATGCAATTGAAAAAAAACAATAGACAACATTATACAATTGAAAAAAAAACAAAAGACGGAATGTTAAGGTGTGATTCTAGGGTTTCATTGGTCTGGAAACTAAGTTTGCGTTGCGTTGGTTTTTTGGTTTCGAAGAGTTGCGAAGGAAACGAGATTTCACTGACTCTAAAAGATTACATTATCACTGTAATCTGACCCATTGAGATAACACTCAGGAGTACACTTAGGCCTTGGAAAAAAAACACTTTGCTTTGTTGTGGGCGTTGATGTTTGCGAAGAAGGGCTGTGGTTTGCGGGGCTGCGGCTATGGTTACAGTGGTCATTGGAGAGAGTAGTCCAGGTTCCGTAGTTATGCCAGTACGAGTCCTATGTGCTATTATGGTGGGCACGGATCGTATGTGTTGGTTATCGGAGCATAATGTAGCTCAGGATAACTTTTTAGAGATGCGCAGTTTGTTGTTTACTGGAGGGGCAAAGGGTAATTATGTTTCACCCATGACCTGGTATGTGTCACTGCATGACAGAGCAAGAGACGGTATAACTGGCATTGGCATTGAGGGCAAGAAATTTGAACTCCGGGACTAGCGTGTCCGAAAGGTAGTTCAGAGTGTCATAAATTATAGTGGGACAACTCGGCTTGCAGTGGTGCGACAAACGTCATACATATGAGTGGTATTGTCTGTGGTTTCAGGAACAAGATGGAACAAGTGTGTAGCGAGTAGTAGTCGAGGGGCCTTTGTAACCACAGCGCAGGCTGCTAGGAGGTGAGGCTCAGCTTGGCTGCCGGAGATGGCATCCGCCTGGGCTTCTTTTTAAATCCGGGGGGAATTATTATTAAAGCAAATTTCTTGAAGTTTACCTGCCTAGGGACCAATGAAGAAAAGTTTGGAGAGAAACAAAATGTGTCCAGAAAAAATAAACAAACGAGGTTTAGCTGCCGGTCCGGAGGGTGACGAAGAGTGTGAGAGAGAGGTAGAGAGAGGTTCCTAACTAGTTTTGATTACATAAACATTATCCTTTATTAGGATGACTTGGCGTTTGCCGAATGACAAACTGTCTTGGTTGAAAAAAACAACCGGCCTTCTTTGGCCTATGTTAACATACAGGTGGTAACATTTTCGTAGGATTTCAAAGAACAAGACAAAAAATTCGTGAACGAGTCACGGCAACAGCAGGGAAACTAATTCATGAATAAAGGTTGTCAGAAAAGACAGACGATACGCCAAGTGCGTATCATACATATTCAAAATTCATGAATGTGTTTCGTTGAGGAGAGGAAAAAAATGACAACATACGTGAAAGGTGAGGTAGGAAGCCCGTTGGTGACCGGAACAATTACCGATTCGAACTCGAAGTGAGGGCGAAATATGGTCGACAACAGATTTTCCACTTCATACATATGCCTGAGGGCATGGGGATAGGGAGGGGAAGGAAAAAGGACGGGAATTGAGTTACGAAATTTGCTAGAGACTGGACTAATTTCCAATTCAACCTCTATGTGAGAGTGAAACATATTCAACCAGCAGATTTCCTGACTCTTTACATTTTAATAAAGTGGATTAATTTTAAACAGTATTTGAATACACATTGTACTAAAGAGGCTAATCTTTTGCGTGTATTTGGCAAAAGATTAGGGGTCGTTTTAAACTTCTACATGATTGTGAGAAAAGACAGACCCTAGTTCCAATTTCACAAACCTGGGATTCTTCTTATTCGTTTCCCAGACGACGAGTTTAGTGGTTTTGTGCCCATCGATTAACTCCTGCGGCACTATGCCCCATAATTGACAGTGAAGCTGAAAACTAGTCCTTTTGGGATAGTAGATATTCCTGGGCTTCTTTTCTTTTTGGAAAGCAGCAAAAACAGGAAGTCCACGGGCATTGGCGTTGAACAAAGAGGTTTCTGTGAAATACTTACGTAGTTCACATATAAAGGTTTGATATTATTTCGTTCGCACGATTCATGGTGAGTATTGTAACGTCTTCACGTATAGTGTACAAGTATGCAGTATATGCAAGGTACAACTCAATTATAGACAGAATTCAAAGAGTGTAAAAAACAGTTCCTTAAAGGAGATGACGATGTCGATATTATGTCGTTCACACGAATCACGGTAAGTATTATTATTACGTCTCCACGTCTCGTGTACAGGGTTGTACACAATTATACACAAAAGCGGTTCTCATGACATGTTAATGACACACGACCAAATTATACACAAAGGCGGTACTCATGGCAAATTAATGTCACACGACCAAATTATACACAAAGGCGGTACTCATGGCAAATTAATGTCACACGACCAAATTATAACACATGGTTATAAGTATTAAGTAATTGTAACGAACTTCTCGTGTAGTGGTGGATTTTGTAAGGATCTCTCCTATTGCGTGACAATTTTTTACATTTAAATATAATTCAACAAAAGCTAGCAGTATCATTTGATACTGTTTGCAAAGATTTGTTAGATTGACTAACTCCGTAGCCTGGAGAGGCGTACGATGGAACAATAGAGAAGATAAACAATTTTAATGTTACTTCATGTGTTACAAGGTGCAAGATGATGGTAGAAGGTATTTCTACTTACATTGTGCGATGGGTGAGAACAGGCCCATAATGGCTTTACATACTGTTCATTGTAGCGTGCAATTGGGTTGCAAACACTTGGTTAAATGGTGAGACAAAGGTTGGGTGTTTATATTATGCAACGATGATCGAACAAAGTCCTGTTGATTTACGTTGTGATATAATTATTTGCGTTCGAAGATCAGGATAACCGTAAGGTTTTACTAACCTGTCCCGTAGGGTTGAAACGTGAGGTACGAGACATACGTGACGTAACAGTAGAGAAAAGAAATCGAGATCTCGTCATACAATAAAAGACCTTAATGGGTTTTACATACTTTTAGTTGAAGCGAGTCCAGTTATGGTATGTGGTTTTATAGGACCGACATTTGGTTTTCTTTTATAAATACAATTTCCCAAAATGGATGTGTCAAAATCCGATTTTTGGTAAATGTGAGCTTGGGTAGGACGCCATCAATTTTTGAAAGGAAAAAATTGAAAAAAAAATGAAAAAAAATTATATACATACAAAGAAGACAATTATGTGATTAATTGCTACTTGGTTCTTGCCTTTGAGACCACTATAGGGTTTTACATACTCAAGGTAACGTTGAATTGGACAAGAAAGAATTAATGGCTGTACTTGACAGGTTTTCTTTTTTTTTTAAAAAGGGTCGGTATTTAACACTTTGGAATTTACAAAATCCGAACTCTTTTGGATGGCACTCTTATGAGTGATTACCAATCGTTATTTTACAAGGAACAAAAACAAAAGTGGGGTGGTTCTTTCTAACACGACGAAGGGAACAAAATGAAACGAAAAATGGGGTGACATGACATAAACATTGCATAGTGTAGAAGTTGAGAAGCAAAAGCGGGTTTGCGACTTCCCGGCGATTGTAACTCGAAAACGTGTCTCTATTCTAAAATGATCAGTTTTAGAACAGGTGAGAAAATAAAACGTAAAAAGGGAGAAAACGATTGTCGTGAGGGAAAGAACGTTATTACAGGAATAATACTTCATGGTCATAATATGTTAATATACATTTATTTACAAAGGTAGGTTAAACTCGTTTTGACGAATAGGTTGACATGTAGTTGACACTTTACACGCCTAATTATGGTAAGACTTCATAAGCTTACAATAGTTTGTGATAATACACAATGGGTTAGTTTAAAGTTGCTGGGGTGGTGGGGCAGTTTCAACTGTCTCCTCACTTCCAGACTTTACAATGTCCTTAATATGGTAATTACCAGTATGTTTGCCAGAGGAGTCGGACAGGTAGTAAACTAAGTCCGATATTTTTCTTACAACCTTGGCCTTGACAAAACGGGGTGCCAGCTTGGCAGAGAAGTACAGGGCTCCTTGAGAGAGGGTGTTATTCCTTCTCCAGACAACATCGCCTACATTAAAAGTGATGTGTTTCCTACGTAGGTTATATCTGTCCGCACTTTTTTGGTGGGCCAGCAATAGGGCATCAGTAACTTCACTATAAATGGCAGTAAGTTCTTCCAAACGATGAGCGTAATCAACGGCAGGATTGCTTGTGGAGGTGGTTGACGTGGGGAAATTCGTGTTCCAGTGCAATGAACCATGTACCACCTGTTCCATACCGTGTTTTAAAAAGAAGGGGGTGTAACCAGTGGTTAGGTTAACAGTGTTATTCATGGCAGCTTGAATTTTATCTAAATTCTTACACCAATTACGTTGGTCTTTGTCAACCAAAATGGCCAGAGTTGTGTTAATAGTCTGGTTATACCTTTCGACAGTGTTATTTTGGGGAGTGTATAAGGTATTATAATAAATATCTTTAATCCCGTATTTAGCAAGGAAATCTTTAAATTCTTGTGCTATAAACTGTTTTCCGTTGTCAACTATTACGGTTTTGGGAGTTCCGTAGGGTATGAAAATGTGTTTTTCCACAAGTTTGACAATGGCGGCGGCGTTGGCTCTTTTTAAGGGGAAGATCCAACAAAATTTGGTAAAGATATCCACAATGCTGAGTATATGCATGTGTCCAGAATAACTCCTGGGAAAAGGTCCGACGAGGTCCATAGATAACGATTGGAGGGGTCTATCAGCACGTTTGGGTTTTCCCACTAGGCCGGCAGGGGGTGCCGTACTATGTTTGTAAGCTTTACATGTTTCACATTTGGAGATGTAGTTGCGAACTTGCTTGAAAAGACCAGGCCAGTAATACTTCAAGGAAATCTTTTTATACGTCTTGAAGGTTCCTGGGTGTATAGAGTCGGGGGCACTATGATTGTTGATGATTACTTGTTTTCTCTTTTCGAGGGGCACAACGAGTTTCCAAGAGTAATCTTCAAGGATGGACAGTGGGGCCTTACAATTGCGATATAGTTGTCCTTCTTTTATAATAAAATTGGGGAACTTTTGTTGATTGTTTTTGCACCCTTCATAGATTTTAAGATACCATTCATCTTTTGTGGATGGGGTAGAGGCAATTGTATCGATGTTTAATGTGGCAAGTTCAATTCTTGACAGGGCATCTGGGACAATATTGTCCGCACCTTTACGGTGGATGACATTGAAAGTGTATTGGGACAAACGAGAAGCCCAGCGAGCGAGTCTGCCGGAGGGATTACTTAGAGAGATCAACCATTTCAAACTACTATGGTCTGTGACTACAGTAAATTTGCTACCGTCTATGTAACCGCGAAAATGGTGAACAGAATCCAATACTGCCAGTAACTCTTTTTCGGTGATTCCGTAATTTTTCTCGTGTTTATTCAAGGTGCGGGAAAAATAGGCTACAGGGTGTTCGCCATCGGGGAATTCCTGAGTTAGGACTCCACCGATCCCTACGTTAGAAGCATCCGTATGGAGGGTAAAAGGTAGTTCAAAATTAGGACAATTCAGGACAGGGGCTGTTTGAAGAGCATTTTTTAAAGTCGTAAAAGCTTCTTCGGCTTCAGTAGACCAACGAAAGTTGCTGATACCTTTACGGATACCAGTAATTTTGTTTAATGGGGCCGAAATAGTGGAAAAGTCTTTAATGAATCTCCTATAGTAACCTGTAAGTCCAAGGAAACCTTTGACTTCTTTCGCGTTTTTGGGTCGGGGGAAATTTGCCATTGCTTCCACCTTAGTAGGATCTGTTCTCAGACCTTTTTCGTCGACAATGAATCCCAAATAACGCAGGCGAGACTTACAAAATTCAGACTTCTTTAAATTGATGGTTAAACCAGCAAATTTAAGTTGTTGAAAAACTTTTTCCAGCATTAACAGGTGTTTTTCGAAGGTGTCACTAACGATGATGAGATCATCAAGGTAGCAGAATAGGTTGTTGTCAACTTCAGGGCCGAATAGTTTGTCCATCAGCCTCTGTAGTTCGGCGGGGCTATTTTTTAGACCAAAAGGTAGCCTTTTAAAGTGGAACATTCCCCTACCAGGTACAACAAAAGCAGTTTTTTCGCAGGATTCCGCATCTAAAGGTATTTGCCAGAAAGCTTTGCTTAGATCAATGGAAGAAATGAATTTGGCATTGCGTAATTTGTCTAAAGTTGCGTGAACGAAAGGCAGTGGGTACGCGTCGGCTTCAGTGCATGAGTTCAATCGTCTACTGTCGAGGCAAAAGCGTGCAGAGCCGTCTTTTTTTGAAACCAAAAGGGTTGGGTTGGTCCAAGCACTTCTGCTGGGAACTACCACTCCCATTTTCAACATTTCATCAAGTTCATTTTCTAAAAGTTTCAATTTTTGGGGGGCTAAATTGTAGTAGCGTTGCTTGATTGGTGGGCCGTTGGTTTTGATGTGGTGTTTTACCAAATTAGTTAAACCCAGTCCGCATTTTTCGAAAGATATTGATTCAAATTTGTTGATCATTTCCTTTAATTGGAGAGCCTGGTCAGTGCTTAGGTTTTCGTGAGGTATTATTGTACGAATCTCACCAACTTGAGCGACCGGAGGTTTTTGGCCAAGAGTATTAAATACTTGTGGAGCAACGTTAAAAGCCTTCCAGAAGTCAACGCCAAGGATGAAATTCTGGGATATAGAGGGTACTATTAGAAAGTTAATTGTAACTGTGTTATTGTTACATTTAATTGGTAATTGCAGAGTACCGATGACTGTCTGGGGAGCATTGTCCGCAGTTGTCACGAGTGTAGGTTTGGAAAAAACTTTAAAACCGTTGTTAACAAAAGGCAGGTGGGCATTGTTGCCAAGGCAACTAACAGATGCACCACTATCTAGTAGTCCAGAGAAGGGGACATTGTTAACGGAGAAAAGGGCATAAGGTCTTCCATCTTTAGCTTGTTTGCAACAAACCGAAGAAACATTTAAGGTCTGGTTAAAATATTTAATGTGTGATAACCAATCAGTCCATTCCTTAGACCTTGGTACAGAATGAATACCTGAGAGGTTATTATTTAGTTTTTTGGTTTTCTCGCATGAAAATTCGGTGGGGGTTTAGAGAAATCCACTTGAGGTTTAACAAAGTGAAGGTCTTGCAACCTTTCCATGTTATTTCTTGATTTTTTGAAAATTTCACGCAGTTCGTCGCGTGGAGGAGAACGATCCCTGGAGCGATGTCTCTTTAAGGTTCTGGGTTCTTTAGCTTCCAGAAATTTGGCCTGCTTGAAACAAGTGGTTGCTAGGTGACCTACTTTTTTGCAAAAGGAGCAAACTTTTTTGTTGTCAAATTCTGGTTTTAATCCAGAAGGACGGCTTGGTACAGTGATATTGTCCGTGGTGGTTTTGTTGTTTTTCCTGTCTTGGTGGGATTCCAAAATGAGGCAAACTTCGTTTAAATGGGCCAACGACACAATTTTCTGTGAGGTGATAATGTTTTCATATCTTTGTAGGAGGCCATCAGTTATAACTGGTAATAATTCGGCTTCCGAGACAGGGTGGGAAAGTTTGATGTTGATGGATTCGGCCCTCTCTATGAATGTTGCCACAGTTTCGTTTACTAATTGTTTAATGGATAGTAACGATAATTTAATTCTGTGTTGGGCCTCTGATTTGCCGAAGCTAGTGATCAGGGCTGATCTGAGTTTATTCCAGTCCTTGCATTTTGATTTTTGTATTCGGTGCCACGGGATTAATTCTGGAGATATTAGTTCTATAAAGTTTTTCTGCAGCACTTCAAATGGAACATTTTTAATTGAGGCCGTTTCTTCGATTCGGTCAATGAAATCCAGTACATCAGAAACACCGTTATATTTGATCCTCCAAGGAGTGAGATCGTATGTTTTTTCTTGTGCCGTGATGGGTGCATTGTCTTGTTTTACTGTAACATGTGTCCTGGTTTCTTTGTTGGAAACGGGGATTTCCAAAACTGGGGTATTGGGTGCCTTGTCTTCACTTGCAACGGATAGGTTTATTTTCCTGATGAACTTCTTGTTGAATAACAAAGCGTATGCTTTCAATGCTGACTTTGATTTGTTTAGTGGTGATATTCCTCTGTCTTTTAAGACGGCTTGTAGGTGTACTTTGGATAAGTTGTGTACATTGGGAATGACACCCATGTCCAAAGATGTAGCCATTTGATTGGAATTCATTGTTAAAAATGGTTTAAGAAGGAAAAAAAACTCCGAAATTCTTCTAAGTCTTTTTGAAGAAAATTTGGCCAGGGGGACACTTTAGGATTTGCATTATTTAATTTTGTGGGCACTATTCGCACTTATATTCACTGCACTCGAGGAAAGGCACGAAAAAGGCACAAAAAACAGCACTTTAGAAGCGAAAAAACACTTTTGGTGGAAAGATTTTATATTTGCTTCATTTACTGCACTAAATCGTGAGATTGAACACACGTTCTTATTATTGCGTCGAGAAAGCACTTCTTTGCAAAAAACACTGCACTTCTGAAGTTAATTTGAAACAATTCACTTAAAATCACTTTTATAACAGTCAAAGCTGAAAAAAAGAATATGGACAAACACCGTACCTATATAATTAATCGGGATAAAGAATTACTTGTGTTTTACAGGTTGTAGCTGATATACTTTTTAGAAATCAGCTTCGATGGGCCGTTGGGTGTATTGTGCTTTTTTTTAAAAAAAAAAAAAAATCACTTCCGGTGTAAAAATTGGCTTCACAGTTCTAAATCCTGACTGTTATTATTACGGTGCAATTTATGCCGAAATTAAAACAGTGGGTTTGTTTTGTTTAAACAAAGAACACAGAATCTATGTTATTGAAAAAAACATTATGTTCAAACTTTCGTTATCACAGCATTTTGGCGGGAATTTCGCGCGTCTCTTTTATTCGTTCGAGAGGATTCCTACCGTTATTTTTTCGCGGCAAAAATGCGCTTGGCAACAAAATTGCATAGTACATGTTTTCAAATTGGGGACAATCGTAAAGGCAATTCTGTGCAGTCGGGAAGGATATGTTTAAAAAAAAATTCTGCCCTATGTTGGTCGCCAGTGTCGCGCGTCGGACCTGGGGGGGGCCCTGACTTTCCCTCGGCCAGCTCAGAGCGGGGCATGAGACGTCTCTCTCATAGTCAGGGTTTGGGGTCAGCGCGAGGCTCAAGAATCCATATCCCACCGTCTACACAAAACACTCCCATACGACTGCTATTCCCAAATGAAAGAGGTTAGGTTTTTATGAATCAACATTGTATTTGAGCGGCAAAATGGACATTACATGGGCGAATAACAATAGAATACAGGTTGTTACATCCTAACTGGAATTATCATCAAAGGGTTCCCTAATCTCTCTCTGGGGAATAATTAACAGCTCTCTCTCTCTAGACCGACAGGCAGCGTGGACGAATTTAGGTTATTAGCGGACACATTCAAGGGTAATAGGAAACGTAAGAGACTCACAGCGTGGTGTTGTCGGGGTATCCTGTTGATTGTAGGGCTGAGCGCCGTGTTTCAAACAAACGGTGCCAGCCTGCCGATGTTCAAAGCGCGCCATTCTCGTACATATTGCTTTTCGACCGAGCGGTGCGAATTTGGGAACGCGGGCGCTGAGACGAGCACACGTCCAGCTAGGTCAGAGGTCGGCGCGTAAGAAGGAGGAACGAGGCGCTTGGTCGCCGGGGGTGGGGGGAACTGTAGCGGATCTTTTGCGCGTTATTACTGCGTTTGGCCCAGCAACTAACCTGATAATTCCCGCTCTCAGGCTGGCAACTGTAGGATCTTTGCGCCTAAAATCTGTTATATGACAATACTTACCATTTATTACGCTTTATTTGGCTTATTATTATTTCTGTTATTTCCCTAGTAGAATTTCCACCTAGTAACGACTAAATCTTGATTTGCGCAGACTGTTAATATTTTAAAGTGTTAATATGTATGCACATCTCAACGGCAATTTCATTAGTGTAATAATTGTTAACACTCTGTAAAGGTTTAAAACAATAAATAAATAAACGCAAATTATGAAATGTGATCATCTTCCTCTGAAATAAAAACGATTGCAAAAATCAAAACATTCTTCTGTCATATGTTTTCAGAAACATAATTGTTTGAAAAAAAACGGAAAACTCATAAAACGGAACCCATGCAAATTGTTAATAAAAAAAGTGCGTCAGGCTTAAAATTTGCTGGGGTCAAGGTCAAATAAATTAAATAAAATGCTGTGGATTTTCATCGTTCGGAAAGTTAATTAAACAACATTTAGACAAGAAAACTTTTGTTATTTTATAAAACGGAAACCTTTAAAAGATGATTTTTTTTCTTCTTAAGAATATGAAAAAAACTTGTTATTTTGAGCGGCTGCTTCAAAACGTTGATGAAATAATAAAGTTTTCCCATAAAAATTTTTTCAAAAAGAAAAGACACCGATGAATATTTTTAACGACAAAATTTTAAATATATTATTTAGCCAAGTGGGCTGTGCCAAAGGGCCGTTCCCACTGGACGAAGCAGTTGCTCATAACTACTTTATGTAAACTCAAACTTAATAAACGGATTCTTGACCAAATAGTCGGGTTCTTATTTTGTGTTCCCTCGGGAGGGCAGGTCGGCTGCTGACTCAGCATAATTCAAACATCAATAAGATTGAGTTTTGAATAGTTTGTATAAAAATTCGATTGCAAGATTTGTGTCTCATGATATCCTGATAAGTCACTTGAAATGTTGTTTTTTTATATCATTTTTATTATTGTTGCTTCTCATTATGATATGTGTGCTTTAATTTAATAATTAATATAAAGAAATTGACCTGCTGACAAACTGCTCGGGTAGTTGTAGCCGTTTCTTTTTAATAAAAATACCATATATAAGTAGCATTTTTTGTTTAGTAAAAAAACATATATAAGTGACCGTTTCTTTTTAATCAAAACACCATACACAAGTAGCCCTTTCTTAAAAAATCTGCTATATACAAAAAGGTGTTTCATTAAATTTTATTTCATGGAATTACAATGTATTGACAGAAAAATTGTTTTTTTTTTCATTTTGTATGTTGTTTTGTAATCCCGTAAAGCAGAATATAATAATATCGAGTGACTGGGAGATGGAGTACGTTTATGGGTTGTAATTTTTTCGAATATAAATCCTTTAAAGCTCTGACAATATACACTATAACGTTTTTTAAACTCACTCTACGGAAGGTAGCATTTCGTATGAGATTTTGAATATCCTTTGACAAAAAAAAATAATAAAACCCTTCATCGCTTTCCTCTGGGATGGTAATCTGGATATAGGTGTTATCTAAATATTCCGTATAATGGTAAAATGTGCGTTTTATTCCTCGGGAAATATTCCAGTAGGTAAACACGAAAAAGTGGAAAATGGGCGAAAAAATCTTTAATATTTTTCATTCCCTGAAAGAATTTATATTAACTCTTTTCATGTGAAAACGTGTTATATAACATATTTTTTATTATATTTGAACACATTGTACCAATAACTGATTCAAAGTGGTGAAAAAAATATTTATTAATTTTTGTGTAAGCATTTGGTATTGTCATTAACTTGCACCAAATAATTGCATTAAAAATAATATCTTATCGCAGCTCACCCAATTAGGGTCGGGAACCTGTCGCATCGCAATCGCAAGCTTATCTCCAGTCGTCCATTCTGCCCTAGTTTAACGGCCTCCGTCCACAAATACTAGGCCTAAACTTGCCTCGCACAGCCGATTGAGTTTATTCTCCCAACTTTGCCCAGGGCGATCCACTAAACGTCTATCTTATAATAGTTGAGTCTCTCTGAAGAATTTTTTTTTTAATTAATGTGCCCTGTGAAGGAGTGAAAACTGGTTTTATACAATTCTGCCCCGAGGGAGGGGAGTTCGGTGCTACGTCACTGGCTCCAAATTAAATCTAGTTTATTTTAATCAAAAAACTTATAAATGATAAGTTGGTATTAATCTTAAGATATGGATTTATCACATCGTAATGCTATGATTACTTTCGGAACTTGTGCAGAGCGACTGGTACTTGAAACAAAGAAGACACTCCAAAATCATTATTTATAATTACTATTTCATCTACTGCAAACTCTGCCCCCGAAATTGTTTCTTTTACAGCAACACCTATGGATATTCCCCCTTTTCCGATTTTCAATGCGTAAATTTATTTAGTATTTGAAAATTTTTTATCATTTTTTTTTTTTTTTTTTTATATATACAATAATATTATTATTGGGTTTATAAAAACAGTTTATATTTAAACAAGTTCTGCTGTGTAATTATTATTACGCGTGACAGCTGTTTCGCCCTCTAAAGGCATTAAATTACACAGCAGAACTTTTTAAATATAAACTGTTTTTATAAACCCAATAATAATATTATTGTATATATAAAAAAATAAAAAAATAAAATAGAGTTCTACAAATTAAACTTACTAACAATAAATATTTTTTATCATGTTTTTTTAACCTGTAACTCATTTTCCTTAAGCCTCAAAAGTGATACCTTCGTAAAGTTTTCACATCTGGTAATTCTGCTTATGTTTTAGTACGTAATGTTTTATACTATCATTATGCCACGCCTCTGCGTGGTGCATTTACACTCCAACGGTACACTCTCGGTATATCGGAAGAGATGAATGCATTGATTCCCAGATTTCCAGATTACCACCCACCCCTTATACTTTTTTCTTACCATAGCTTCATCTCCTTCTTTTCCGACCCTCTACATTAGCATCCCCCAATGATGAAATAGGCGAGCAAAAAAATATTCTCCTGATAGCCTCCATAGGTGGTAAAACAACTTTCAGTATCGAAATGTTGTTTATATAGAATATTTATTGATAAAACCTATAACACATAAATTATTATACTTACTTTTGTTTCAGTATGTAACCGCAATCGATTCATATGCCTAATATGTTGTGGGAGGAGAAAACAGCAACGATCACTTATTAGAGGACCTTCTATTGGCGACTCTAATACACCAATAGCTGACGAGATGATTGACACCAGTCTCCAGCACCGCGATAGACTGAGCTAGTCCGAACCGATTTATTCTGTTCCTGACTACCAATGTTAATACACCCCGTGAGGTACTCCTGTATTCGCTCACCAATATCCCGTTTAAATGTTAATACTTAATTTATGCATAAGTCTCAATATATTTATCCTCTCATATTTATCCTCTCTAATATTCTTATCTCTCTCAATGCTATTTCAATCTCTTTCTGTCACCAATAAGGTGCTTTCTTTTCTATTTGTCTCTTTTTTTATTTTATTTTCTTATAAATAAATGTCTCTGTATGTAATTATCTTTAGTTAATATAATAAGCCCTGACATAATTTTACATGACGAAGCTTGAGATAAGGGAAACCCGGTTGGCTGTCATTATCAATTAAAATAAAAAGTGGTGTATTACAATGTGTGTTTTTTTCATTCAATATATAATGTAACACCCCAAAGTGTTTACTTCCTTTGAAAATATACTAAATTATGTGTGTCAATTGATTGTCAGTATACCTGTAGGTAGTTTTGTAGGCGTTCTTATTCGATATGTATTTTGTATCAAATACCATTCGCTTCTTATACTCTTCGAAGATCTAGCTTTGATAATTAAAAGCAAACACTGTCGGCGGAATATCTTATTCGGGGGAAATGGAATCCTTTCCGGAAGTGAGGAAGTAATGGAATTGGAACCAGAACAATGATTGATTACACGGAATATGACAAATAATATGAATGCCGCTATGCCAACATTTCAATTGGTCGTCAGCTGAGAGTAATTAGAGGTAGAGCCTTGCTTTGCCTCGGGATATGCCGGCGTGATTAATATTCTCAAGGACCTAACTCGATTATTTCAATAGGGGGAGATTTACCAGTTACCATTTACAATTCACTGTGAGAGTACACCACTACACAGCTACATGAATAGTATCACGTTTAAGGATCTCTAAGAAGAAGACATTGTCAATTCACTAATGCTAATGAATATTCTCAAACGATAGTCTTAAAACTAATGTTTGGACAATGTTTGAGTACATTACGTCAATATTTACTACTATATTTACCCATGACTTACATTAAAGTATTCATTAGGTATGTAGTAGAATTCTACTACCGATGATTCTATTTGAATTGGTAGAAAAAAGTCTGAATTTTTAGTGGAAAATCATGAAAAATGTATATCAACATTTTTTAACATTAGCCCCACACAGAAGGCCCTAAGGAAAAAAAATCCCTCATGGCCCCTGTCATCTTTGGGCTGCTATGTGGAGGGTCTTTTTAGGGAAGACGAAGATCTGGGAAGGAAAAGGATAGGAGGGGTGAGTAAGAATAATGGGGTTAATGTATCCAGGAGTGACGAACGGTTTAATCCATCCCTCGATGGGTCGAGAGAGAGTCCGGCTGGAGTCTTTCGTTAACCAGACTCTTCCGATCCGACTAACCACGCACACATCACCGTGGGGCAAGATCTAGACAAACTCAACCCCATAAACCTGGTAACCCCTGCTAAATCAACAAACGTACCAAAACGCTTGGGGTGACTTATGTATGGCAGTAGTTATACTGTGAGAAATTGGGTCGGTAAAATGTAATGTGATAGTGATAAAAAAATACTTTTTGGTTTTTCAGTTTATTTTTCTATGAATATATGTTTTTTTTATCTGAAAAGCGGCCAATTTTGTCGAAATCAGATGTAATCAGTAATTTTCCTCTTATTTTAAACATAAACTGTGCAAAATTTCATCAAGAAGTCTCAAATTCCTACATTAAGGTGTAAGAAAAGGGAGTAGTGGCTGAACCCACAGACACCCTTTAAGACTGATATAAAATAAATAGATAGATTCCTCTACTTTCATCAAATGCATATTATTGAAGAAACCGATGCAGCGTCTTAACCACTCAACCATTGTGACCTTATTATTAAATATCATATTTCAATTTCAGAATTAAAAATATCATCTTGCAACTAATTTCTCCTAAGTTCTAATCAATTGGTTTTTAATCTAGCTAGTGTCTCAGATAAACATATCCAACTTTTATTTATTATCTAATTTAACTAATCACCATATTATATACTACATTTTAATTTTTTTGTATATTCTTTCAATTACATAATTTTTCTAGCTTATGCGTGAGAACTAGGAAAATCCTATTAGCTTAACCATTCCAACAACAATTTACACCACAGCAGAGAGAAAAACGTCAAGGGAAAAAATGGGTAAAGCACAACAAAAAGCACCCCGGTGGCCGAACGGCAAAAACGCTGAGTGATAATTCCTTGAAACATCGGGGTCATGTTCCCAGTCCCCAACATTCCTCACTACAACACCTTCACTGAACAGATTACCCCTAGAAGTATCATATGTACCGATCTAAAAGAAAACGGATGTCGCCATTTAACATTAGACTTTTTCTTAAATTTTTTTAATGGTATATATTTTAACATTTTATATCTAGTGTTCATCTAGTCTAAACCTACCATAAAAGTATTATATTATTCACGTACTAATATTTAGACTTCACAACATTGAGACATAACTTACGAAAAACTGCGAGACTTTTGGCTTCCTTAACATTTAAAGGTAGTTCATTTCACATTTTGAAACCTTACTAATAAATATTGTTTTGTGTTGTCAATAAATTTCACATATCGATTCATGAGTGATGATCATCGGCTAAGTATCCAGATGTCACTGGTTCAAATCCTAGCATGCGAAAACAGATGAAATTTATTACTATGATACTTTTAAAATTTTTGTTTTATAAAAATGACTATTAAAGACTTGAGTTGCTAAAGTTTAATGATATATTGACACTCCGTAGTAGTGTAGTGTTTTATGATTTCCTCATCTTCGTGTTTGTAGACCTTATCTTATTGTTTGATGATTTACTCATCTTCATATTTGTAAACGTTGAAACACAAATCAAAATAAAATAATATACTAATTAGTTTAGCGGGACACTTCAGGGTTAATTTTAATCATTTCATTATCTGGGGAAGTTTAATTCAAGTTCTCTTATTAAATCAGTATGGGCAAGTAGTTTCACTGAACTTAAATAATAACATCCGTCCACCATAACACGGGCATGTGCCTAGCATGGTGGTCGAAAAATCCCCAATGCATGTAACAAACTATTCAATGAATAAAGAAACATAAAAAAAATTAACTTTGAAATTTGATTAATTGTTCAAATTCTGTGAAACGAGCCGTCCTTACCATCGCCATGGTGACGACAGACCACTTTTAAGAACCGAAAAATTGCTTGAAATGTCTCAAACTGGGTTTGGTGACAAGTTTTAAACAGGCAGGTAGATATATAGCTGATAATACCCTATACCCTACCCACTCTACCATTCAACATTACAACATATCCGAAATGGGGAGGCCATAGTCCCCACTTGTCCCGGAAAGTTTGGACTCTTGTTCACAAGTAAATCGGTATAAGAAAGTGTTAAATGAAATTCACCACAAGTAAGGAAAACATATTTAACTTTGGGAATATGGACACGCCTACAAGACACTTTTATTGAATTATCTCTTCAGTGAGAACACCCTCTCTGCGTGCAATTAATACAATGATTCAGGGGCTCCTCATTACGAAGTGAAGCAACCTACATAGAAGAGTATGCAGTGAAATATGTGACATTCATAGTGCAATCTCGAGGAGTAGTGGAACGAGAGGTCGTCTGGGTGATGTAGGTACCTTTCCTGGCTCGTGTCCCATATTACATTACATTTTCCCTTACTCGGCCTTTCTCAAATAACGAAAATATTTCCTCACATTTTTTTTCTGCGACTTTTGCGTGATCGGAATACCACGAAATGAAATCTGTTTTTATTCGTTATTAATACCATTATATCATTTTTATTTAAGAATGTTGCGTAGATGTTTATTATTTCTCTTGTTATCAATAACACAGAGAGACGCTTAAACAATTGTCGTGGTAAAGTTAAACGAGATATTTTGTTTGTTGTTATTATTTATTTGTTCAAGATAAATATCACATTTCAAAAAACATTTTTTTCAATATCCAAATATAATATTATCGAAATAAGAAGTAATTATGGTATAGCGTAAAATAATGATCATATTACACAATGGTTATATGTGTTATTGATCTCATTTTACTTAATTATTTATTTATAAAAGTTATTTTACAGATGATCTCACTTACGTGAGACCAATCCAGTTGTAAAAACTCAGTTAATTCACAAATAGGTACACACAATTACCAAAAATCTACTCAGATATATGTTGCATTAAGTTGCGTACATCTAAATAAAGCTTCTAAAATATAAATACAAAATTATTAAATAGCATAAAGCTAGAATTTGATAAAAAATACATAAAAGATAAAATTTGTAAAAATTAAAAAATTACAGAAATGTAAAATTTTGTAAAAATAATAAAATAACATAAAACCTTACTCAAATGACAAATACTACAAAAGACATACAAATAGAGACGCAAGTGATTGAACGTTGCTTGAAATGGCTTTGGCCCTGTTTGGTGACCAGATCTAAATAGCCAGGTATTCTCCACCAACATCTTCCCCATCACCTTCCCCTCCCCGCTGTCTTTAGCCTCACTACATATTCCAATTAGGGATGCCATGGTCTCACTGGCTTTGGGAGAAGTCGGGACTCTTGTGCGGTTTTAAACTAAAAATAATTAAAAAATCTACTCAGATATCAAAATTAAAAAATTACAATCCGTTTTCAACGCTGCGGCAAGACTTATTACCGGCATCTAAATCTAAATATTCCCACATTTCAGAGCATCTCTAAAAATCTTGACTGACCCAAATGTTCTGAAAGAATCCAGTTCCATCTCTGCTGGATGGTATTTAAATCACTTAACGAAATTGTTCCAGTTTACTCATCGGAAATGTGTATTCCGGAAAATACTTATACCTGACAGTCAACCCTTAGGTCAGCAGCATCATCAGTTATCGCAAGGTTGAAGGAACCAAAGCGCACACCAGATACCAAGTTCAGTGAGCATGCTTTCGGAGTGTCAGGATCTTTAGCCTGAAACGAACTGCCACGTGATTTAAGAATGTTCACAGACTCGACAGAATTTACAGCTTAACTTAAAACTTTTCTTTTTAGACGATCATATCCATAAAGTCAGAAACTTTAGAGTCCGCGAAATTGTAAATAAATAAATGTGTACAAATTGTAAACAGTTAAGAATTTGTAAGCTAATATCTTTTCATAAAATTTCTACTTTTACCACTAATCTTCTAATAAATGTAATGCCAATAGTAATGGGACGTAAAATAGCAAACGTAAAATCAATGTCCAGTGTTTTTACTATGTCCTCTGCGTGCAAAGTAAACTTCTTAATAAAAGTGTGTTTATCTGAAGTTACCTGCTGGGTAAATATGTTTTTCTGTATCTGTTTGTATATAATGAGTATGTTTTTCTGAATCTGTTAATAAATAATTAATTTAGATAGTCTAGGAACTTGAACTGTTAAGGAGTGAGAAAAAGAAACGAGGTAGTTTTTAGAAATCTCATATAAATAGTGACCCTTCTCTAGTCTTGAAGGAAAATATTGAAAATGTTCACCAATCTCGGCATAAAACTGTCGATTTGTATACAAAATAAAGAAGTAAAAATACTGTTTCAGCATTTTTTATGAAAAAAAGTTTCCATTCCATAAATATTCTCTATATTATATTTGATATAGGCGGTTCTGAGCCCGATATATGTAAAAGAATATAGATTTGTAGACTTTTAAATAGATAAAACTAAATGAGGAGGATAAAGGTCGTTATCTAAGATTTTTTTTGGCATTGCTGTTTTTTTTCAGGTACTGAAGAGTTGTGAAGATAATAAAGTTTTTGGATGTTATTTTCTTAATGTTAGAAGCTGTGGTTGGAAACCCTTGTGAAATAACACATTTTTCTTAATATTTGTCTACTTCTTCTCCCTGTTCTGTTAGTGTTGGAGATCCAAAGCTTCGATAAGGCGCCTCCAGACTATCCTATCTTGGGCGAAATCAGCACCCTTCGTCTATAGTAGACATAATCTCTCCTACTGTTGCTTGCTCCAACTTTGCCTCGGGCGGCCCATAGAACGTTTATGGTATAAACGTGAAAAAAACGTATTTTTCAATTTAAAATAAAATAGGTTAAGGGATAGTGTCTGTCTACCTCAAATATTCCCATTTTTCTTTACACAAACAGAATCAAGGAGTTAACATTAAAAATAATAAACGAAACCAAAAAAATTCGAGCAGTTGCAAAATAGGATGTATTGTGTACTCGGAGATTTCATTTACCGAGAGGAAATAGTATTACTTAATAAACGTGCCTCTAAACGAAAGTATTCAATGCATGTTTCCACGAATCATTGTCCGCTGTCACACCCTCGTTCCTCCCCATTATCCCACCCCCTCGCCATAGTTTATGCTTATTTGCTCTCTGACGATATTTTTTACTCCTTGAACAAATCCTTTTTCTACCCTCGGGGTTCTGAAACTGCACAAGATTTGGAACGTAAAAAAATAGTAAAATGCTGACAGCGCTGCGCAACTTAAATTAAAGCTGTTTTGTGATCCGGTGATAATTATTTTAAAAATAAAAGTTTTCTTGACACTTTTTGCAATTATAATACGATATGGCCTGTGTCAACCTACAAAATAGTGTAAATAATTTAAATAATGGTTTTTCTAATACAAAGTTTTCAAGGAATCGCTTTGAAATTATAAATTTTCCTTCCTCCTTTTCTTTAAAGAAGCCCCTATTTCTTTATGAGGTTACGTCTGAAGGGGGGAGGGGTTCACCCTCGGTTGCTTTTCACCAATTCCGTAACCAGTTACTCGAAATTCTTCGATGTGTTGTTTTTTTGAATCGATCATTTTAATAATCGAAAGTTTTATATTTTTGGAAATATTATGAATTAACTTTCCGACACAAAACACACAGTGATGGATTGTGAATTGAATAAAATAATTTAATTTCAGCAAATGACAACTTAACAAAACAAATATTTGTTGTTTTTAATCCGGAAAAACCAATCGATCATTCAAAGTTTCTTAAAGATGTTTTCATTGTTGTCTGAAACTTATTGTTTTGTAAAATTAATTCTGTCGAGTCTGTAAAGTTAGTTCATTAGAACAGTTTAGATGAAAATATGTTCATTGTTATCTGAAAATTGTTTTTATTTTTTTTTAATATATCCAATTTAGTTCATTACTTGAAAACGTCTTTTTTATTTTGGTATTGTTTGGTTTATGGTGCGCGCATCACGGGAGAGCGGGTAGAATAATGTTCAGTAGAGTTTATAAATGTGAAATCAATTTGTATTTACTTAGCCCGATTGACTCCTTTACGTTTTCTTTCGCCACCCATTCATTTCCTTTGCGCAGGAAGCCTCGCAAGGCGCCATACAGCGAGGACGTGATTCCCATAGTGAACATTCCGATAGAGCTCCTATTCCTCACTATAAACTATAACCCTCTCACACCTTCAAACTAAGCAATACAAAATTTACCATTTGTAATTTGTTTAGTAATTCTTTTCGAAAGGATTTGGTTCGTTACAAAGTTTAATTAAAATATTATAGTAAAAAATGTGAATAATCGTGTTTAATTTATTTTAAAGACAAAAATTACGAAGCCATATATTCAATATGAGGTGATTTTTCACGAAAACGGTTTAAAACGGCGCTATATAAATTGGCCGAATATTATTATGACTCGACGACGTTTAAAATCCTCCCACTCAAAAATTGGAAAAGATTCTATCGTATCTAAAAATTAACCCACCCTTGGCCAGGCTTTTCTCGCCACTAAGCAAATTTAGCCCTACCCCTTTCAACATGATTTAACTGAATCATACTTCGACTGAGAACTACCAACTAGATAAGACCAAACATTTTCTAAATTTTCGTTTGAGAGTATCTAATATTGTTTTTAATGATTATATATTACAATAGTGATAATAGTTTAAATAAATCATTTTTTAATAGACCGTCATTGGGTTTCCTGCAGATGAATATCTTTGAAATACTAATAAACCATCTGCGTAAAAAATATTATTATTCACTGTATAACTTTAGAAAACCATTTCTGTAATTTTATTCTGAAAATTTTTCTGACCCACCTTTGGTTTTCATCCTCAAATTATGGCTTCGTTTAGTGTTGATTTTATAGGTATCGGAACTATCTATTTATTTATTTTTCTTTTATGTTTCCTACTCTCTTTCCATGGCATCTCCACCCATTGATCCTATAAAACGAACTATAAAAGTTTAAAGAAATAATGTTGTCTGTCTTCCATTATCACGAGACATGGATTCCAAATAAGTGTAAAAAGTAGAATGAGGGTGAACCTGTCGGAGCACAATAAAATATTTTACTGTTGACTCAAAAATACAAACACAAAGAACATAGATCATCTCCCTAGTAGTCTTATCTATTCCGATTAGAAAGGAAACTGGAAGAGTGTTGGTTATCTCAATTGCTAGGTCCAGTACAGTACCAATGAAACAATGGTTCAAGGAAGCAATTGAGTGATCCAATATCCTTACACAAAATAATTCACGGCCATCTTGATACTCTGTTATATTCTAGCAATGCAACCATGTTCTACCTAAATACGTTTATAAATAATTTTACCTATTTTAGCCATCTGACTTAAATGTAGGTTAGATAAATTAACTTAAATCAGGTTCAGTTCTCACCTTCGACGTGAGAGCACGTTACAATCTTGCTCCGCAATAACCTTTTCCAATTACCAGCAACGAATTAAGTTTTTGAAACCCGCATAGCGCCAATCGGTGCAGTTTTTTACGGGCTTTCTGCCTGTATCCTGTTTTTTTCAGTGTTTTGTGTCTTTCTGTGTTAATAATAGAGATATTTGTGTCCTTTTATTTAAAATCGCCCTTCTGGCGGTTTTAAACCCAAATACAATAGTGGACGACAACGTCACATACTTTATTCGACGCAGAATTTATTTCTGCGTCTAGTGATAGTCTTGGTTGTTCTGTGCGTAGTCTACTGTCAGTTCTATTAGAGTTCTTTGTTTTGCACGTGGTCAGTAATTTTTAGAACAATCTACGATTAAATCTCAGCTGGCTGAGATTACATCACTGGTGATGTAAAAATTGTTTGGAGGACCGTCCTCTCACTTAGGAACAATGAGAATTTTGATTACTTTCTAGACTATTTGGTATGGTTAAGAACAATTTAATTTTATTTAGTGACAGTGACATTTCCTTCTCAAAAATTAATTTAGTTTCGTTAATCCTTTCGAAGAGGAGTATTAATAAGTGGACTTACAATAATAATATACTTAAATTTAATTTCTCAATCAAGTGGAGGGGTACTAACAAAACTAAAAAAATAATAAATCTTGCTAAGTCTCAGTGTAATATTATCTACCCTTAATATCAACTTTTATAGTGATCTAAGGGCAGTTTGACCAAAAAAATTCCCAATTTTTTTCCCCATTTTTTGGTGATTTTTTTTTTTTTTTTTCAAATTTGGGGTAATTTCTCATTTACCCCATTTTTTGTGAAAAATGCCTGCCGACTCAGTTTCGTCCGTAGATTCTGATGGTCCCGCTGGCAACCCAGTAGGATCACAGGGGGACAGGGAAAACATCATTGAAAAGATTTAAGCTATTCTCAGTTCAAGATCGCCGACTGCCGGGCCTTCTAAGGTCAAGAAAAAGCTAAAAACAAAGTCCCAGAGAGAACAACAAATAATAGACTCAGACAGTGAGGCAGTCTCTGATCAACCTCCTACTCGTCGTACCCTATTCTCGGCGGACACGTGTGAAATGCCCTCCATTGCGCCCTTTACGACTCCAAATGCGGAGAACAAGAAACGGGTCCGTTACAGTGATTCTCCGGGCAACCAACAATGGAAGGCAATTCCAGCCTTGGCCAAGTGCCAAAAAATAAGAAACATCTTAATGGATGGCACGAACAAACTGAACAAGACTGTTAAAAGTTCACTTAACTCCACCCTTGATGACCTGATGTCGGACATCACAAGGCTTATGCTGGAATTAAATACACTTTCTACTAGGAGCACTACTATAGACGAAATGCTGAGTGCACAGTCAGCGCTTTCGTCCAAGCTGGATCAGGCGATAAAAACTCGCCCTGTCATGCCTAGTATCCCTCTTGCCAAGGAAACTATGTCATACGCAAATGCTGCGGCAAATTTGCCAGCTTCAAAAAAGATTTTAATAAATGGCTTTGAGCGACCGATCCCCCAGAAGCCACTTACAGTTCTATTCTACCCAGATGCTCCAGAGGGTAAAACCTCGGAGGAAACTCTTAAAACGCTGGAAAAAATCCTTAATCCCAAGAAGGATGACTTCCAAATTGTACGATCTAGGAAGATCAAAGGCGCCGGTATGGCTTTTCAAGCCAAAGATAAAAAGGGCCTGGAGAACATTAAGAAAGCCGAAGCAAAACTCGCGGCAAGTGGTCTGAAGATGATCAACCCTCTGGGCCGACTTCCAAAAATTGTAATTTATAATGTGCCTAAAGGAGAACAATCCGCAGATCAGGAGCTCTTTTCCGAGATTTATGCGAACAATTTATCCGGCCAGACTTCACTGTCTTTGGAGGATCACCTTCGGACCATGCGACGAGTTTCGCTTTTCGGTAAACGAGATACTCCCACCATGAATATGGTGGTGACTTGTCATCCAGCCGCTCGCAAGGTCTTACTAGATAGCGGAATGTGCTTCCTTGGGTGGAATGCTTGTCGCACTCGCGATTATACAGGAGCCACAAGATGCTTCAAGTGTCAACAGTACGGCCATATCAGTAAGTTCTGCTCTCAGGATAAAGAAACCTGTCGCCACTGCGCCGCTGTGGGACACAGTCATGAGGATTGCCCCAAGAAGGCACTTCCCGCTGTCTGTGCTACCTGTACTCGTTTCAGGAAGGTAGCTGACCACCCTACTGGGGATAGGGACTGTCCGGCACAGCTGGCTGCAATCAACGCACAAGTCAGAATGACTGACTATGGCTCCTGCTAATCTCCTCTCCCTAGGTCAGATTAACTTACAGCGTTCCCGGATGGCCACACTGGAGGTGCTGCGGGTCATGTCTGACCTAAACATCGACATCATGCTTATACAGGAACAGTACACTTGGGAAGGTAAGACTCCTATTGACTTTCCGGGAGCGGTACTCGAGGTCGGCTCTTTACCGGGGGCGGGTGTTCTGGTCAACACCTCGTTGATTAGCCCCCTCCTTCTGGCCGGGCTATCCAGTGAGTACCAAACCTGTGTATGTATTAAATTTGCTGATACTGAGATCTATTTGATCTCAGTTTATTTTAAATGGGGGAACCCGGTAGGACCACATATCCTGAGTCTGACACGCGCCCTAAACGCGCTTAAAGGTCGTAACATAGTTATCGGAGGTGACTTTAATGCTCGCTCTCCCCTATGGTTTGACAATAATAAAATTCATTCAGTACGATCACGGACTGATGCCGTCGAAGACCTGATTGCTGCGCAAGGCCTTTGTATCGTCAACGAACGGAGTTCGTTTTTCACTTTTTCAAACCATATGGGAGAGAGCAACATTGATTTAACTCTTTGCTCTGAATCAATTGCGGCCAGGATATTAAAATGGATGGTCCACGAATGCGCAATAAATTTGGATCACAGACTTATCACATTTACGATTGGTGTCAAGAAAACCGAAGCTCCAAGATCCTCCTGGAATTTCAACACCACTAGGGTGAACTGGGATAACTTTGGGGAAGCTCTACGAGATACATTAAGGGATTTTCACCACGTAGCAGCTACCGATCCGGACAATTTGGGGAATTTTTTCAACTCGGCTGTAGTATCAGCGGCCAACTCATCTCTGGGCAGAACAAACCCAAAGACAATTATCCGGACGACGTGGTGGTCACCTGAGCTGACTTCGCTTGAAGGGGTTTATAAGAGAGTTTATAGGGCACTGGGTTTGTCCAGGAGGGGTGGCTGCACGGAGGAGGAGACAGCCCCTCTCTGGGCCGAACTCAGAAAGTCCAGGGCGACCTTTAAACACGCTGTACTTTCTGCCAAACGAGCTGCCTGGCATAATTGGGTTAATAATGTGGGCAACGCCAACCCGTGGGAAATCCACAGCGCAATTGAAAAATCCGGAAAAGGATCGGATCGGTATTTGTCTAGTCTCATTGGGATCACAGAAGGTAGGAACGCTGAGACGATAGACGTGGCCTCTACTCTCAACACACTTTTGGGCAAGTTAGTTCCTGTAGAATCAGTAATTGGGGAAAGTGACCACCATAAACAGGTAAGACACCTGGCACGGCTTCCACCTAGAGACCTCGCCCAAGAGAATAGAGTCATTCCAGTCACTAGAGCAGAAATTGATTCAATAATTAAGGGTTTGGGTCCTAGGAAGGCACCAGGGCATGACAGACTCAACGGTGTGATAGCGAAGCAATTCTGGATCCACGCTACGGAGGAACTCTTCCAAGTGATGGAAACGTGTTTGAGAAGAGGAGTTTTCCCTTCTGAATGGAAGAGAGGCGTGCTCAGGGTCATACCTAAGGGGAACGGCAAGGCACTAACTGATGTCAAGGCCTATCGGCCCATTACCTTACTTCCAGTGCTTGGAAAGATCCTGGAAAAACTTATCCGGCATAGACTACGACAATCACTCTCCCCGTCCAGCGATCTTCAATTTGGCTTCGTCCCCGGTAGATCCACCGTGCACGCCATGTCGTTTGCGCTTAATTGGGTGAAGGTTTATACCAAGAGGTGTGTAGTTGCAATCTTCCTCGATATCACTGGTGCCTTCGACTACGCGTGGTGGGACATGATACGCATCAAGGTTAAAAATAGGAACTGCCCAAAACTTTTATTTAAATCGGTGGACAATTACTTATCGGGCCGCACCATCATTATATCTCATGGCGACACCGTTATTGAACGCGAAGTCGATATGGGGTGCCCTCAAGGCTCCAACCTAGGTCCTGAATTTTGGAATATAACCTTCGATGACTCCTCTAGGTTACCCTTGCCTGAAGGATGTATCATGATCGACTATGCGGACGATAAAATGTTTCTTGTCTCTGGGGACAGTAGAAGAGAAGTTGAACGTAAGGCTGGTGAAGGTTTGGACACCCTCCTTAAATGGAGGGAGAGGAATAAAATGACCTTCGCTCCCCAGAAGACAATGGGTCTCCTGATGAAGGGTTCTTTCACTAAGGAAAGAAACCCTACCATCCGTATGGGAGACACTAATATCAAATTTGTGGATAACGTCAAATACTTAGGTGTCACTCTAGATCGATCGTCCTCCTTTCTGGCTCATGTCAAAGATGTATCCAGCAGGGCTCAGGCGCTTTTCCTGAAGCTAAGAAGAATCTCCACGGCTGAGTGGGGACTTCGCAGACCGGCTCTGCACGCTCTCTACAGGGGGTATATGTTGCGCAAGTCTCATATTCTGCCTCTGTTTGGGAGCACCGCCTGGATAACTGCTTAATACTTCTAGCTCTCAATAGGGGTCAACGCACTCCCCTGCTGGCATTATCTGGGGCATATCGAACCGTCGCCTCGGACGCTTTGCCAATTTTGGCTGGTGTACTACCAATTGATCTAGAGATTAGGGAAGTGTTAGCGAAGCAGCGATTAATCCGAGGATCCCCGGCAAACCACCTTGGTGTCGTTCTGACACCGGGTGGACCAGGGACTCTCCCAGGACTGCTCCGAACGATGAGGGACCTGTCGCTCAAAGAGTGGCAGGTCCGTTGGGATAGGTCGGAGCAAGGGAAGATGGACCTTCTCCTTCTTCCCTTCAGTTAAACTCAGAATGGAAGGGGCCTTTCTCAAACTGGACCATCACGTTACGCAGCTCCTTTCAGGACATGGGGAATTCAGGGGAAGGCTTCACAGCCTTGCCCTGTCCACCCACCCCAATTGCGCTTGTGGCAATAATTACCAGTCGGCCGAGCACATTCTGTGGCACTGTGAGATTTTGAAGGATGCCAGAGACGAAATGATAGAAGGTCTGAATGTCCCCATTAGACCGGTGTGGAACCCGATCTTGTTTCTAACAGTGTGAATTTCGAATGTTTGAGGAAGTTTACTAGGATCTGGGTTGAGAGATGGCCTGTGCTTAGAGTCGTTGACTAGTGTAATAATTGGGAACCCCCGGTGTACTGCTCCTGCTCCATGACTTATTCTTTTACAACTCTTTCATTATTGTATATGCTATTCTGTTTTTCTTATTTTACTATTCTTATCTTATTTCTTTTTCTTACTGTACCAGCTGTTGCAGATGATTTCCATTAGTTTATATTTTGTTTTTTGTTTTTTTTTTAATTAACTTGTCTTGTACTTTTTAATTCTTATTTTCTGTTTTCTTTTCATATGTTTCTTTTTCCCTGTCTAAGGATAACACACTGTTTTTCTTTTTACAGACACTGTAAGCACTCTTATATATTTGTGTTTACTAATTATCTCTCTTACTTCTTATTCTTATTCAATACTTACTGTCCTCTCTACAGACCATGCAGATCTTATTTTTACACCTTTACTTTTGTTTTTACTTATTTACCGTTGCCCTTATGTGGCACTTTTTGGATTGATTAAGTATTGTTTTTCATTTTTCTTCTTATTTTCTCTTCTTTTTGCATGTATTTTTTCCGGTTTTCTTTTCTTTTTTTTTAGTAACAGCAACGAGTTTACAGGCGAGAACTGAACTCCGTTGTCTGTTTTGTTTTGTTTATTTTCCCCATTAGGGGTTGGATAACGGGCCTTGTCCCCGCATGCACGACTGGAGTTTCTTATTATTCTTTCTTACCGGGGGACTCCGCCAATCACCTGCGCCACCCCTGATGAGCGTTGGTGGTCAGAGGGGTGACTGTGCGGGCTGGGGTAACCTCCACCCTGCCTCCGACCTCCTGACGCTTCTTTCCCCTAGGTTTTTTAGGGTTTTATCCCTCTTTTTCCAATACTTATCTTCAGGGCACCACCGGGTGGTCGGCTAAGGGGTGTGGAAGTCCTGACCTGCACCAGTCACCCCAACCACCACCAATTTCTCAACAGGACTGCCAGTCGTGGTTCGGCGAAACTCCCCCGTCACTCTATTGTTTACTTTACTTATATGTGTTTACAGGTACTGGAGTGTGGGTCCCCTCCACCAACTATCTGCCTGACACTTGAACTTGATTGTTTTGTTGTTTATTTTTCTGTGTTGTCCTTAGTTTAGTACTTGTAAGCGCTTGCATACCGCTTCATAACACCGTATGCGGGGACATTGAAGGCCTAGCTTCATTTATATAAATTGTAGAGCCGTTTATTCAAAAAAATTAGATTCATGCGAGAGCTCCGAAGGGGTGACCATAAGTCACCTATACCGGGGTGGGACAGGGTGGGTGTACCTTCAATGACTTAAATGTGTCGCCTATATAAAAAAAATGTTGATTAAGCTGAATTATGCATTTTCGTCGAAAATGTATACGGATTCAAAAAAACTGTTCTGCCATTGCTGATTATATAGGGTTTTCCAATAAGAGGTGTTATTTTGAATAGCCTGCTATTTCGGTAGTTGTTACTTTTGAAGCTGTTATTTTTTTGATATTTGACAAGTAGAAACTACGTCATTAATGTAAATGGAACGATACACGCTTCGATTGGGTCCTTGAAATGCGTGAAAATGATCCGGAATTCCATCGAAAAATCATCTTGAGTGATGAGGCCCATTTCCACCTCGGTGGCTTCGTCAACAAGCAAAATTGTCGCATCTGGGGCTCGGAAAACCCAAGAGCCTCTCTATGTTCAACGTGTGACTGTTTGGTGCGGTTTATGGTCCGGCGGAGTCATTGGACCTTACTTTTTTGAAAATGAGTCTGGAGCAACAATTACGGTGAATGGATTGCGCTATCGAGAGATGATTACTGATTTTTTATGGCTGGTATGGCTTATTGGATGGTATTGATCTAAACAACGTTTATTTTCAACAAGACGGCGCTACGTGCAACAGAAGCAACGAACCATTGATCTTTTACGGGAAAAATATCAAAATAACACCTCTCATTGGAAAACCCTGTATTATGTATATGTATCACTTGTGTCTCTTTGTGTCTCTTGTGCTTCTTGCCTTTCTTTGTTTCGTTTTTTCATTTGGGTGAGCCCTCGGACCCAAATGTATGTATATTTAATTAGATAGAATGTTTTGAAGAAGGCATTTTCGTCGATAATTTATACGAATTCAGAAATAATGTTCTGCTATTACAAAAAAAAAACACTGCGCAAGTTATATTATACTTTATATTGTGTCTTTATTTGTGCATTTTGTGTCTTTATTTGTGTCTCTTGTCTTTGTTGTACTGTTTGTTGTTTGAGTGAGTTTTATATAATTTTATATTTATTTGTTTGTTTTTTAATCTTTATTTAGACGTATGCAAATTAATGTATCCAAAGTCTGGGTAGATTTTCGTAATTGTCATTTTCGTCGATAATTTATACGAATTCAGAAATAATGTTCTACTGTTACAAAAAAAAAACACTGCGCAAGTTATATTATACTTTATACTTGTGTCTTTATTTGTGCATTTTGTGTCTTTATTTGTGTCTCTTGTCTTTGTTGAACTGTTTGTTGTTTGAGTGAGTTTTATATAATTTTATATTTATTTGTTTGTTTTTTAATCTTTATTTAGACGTATGCAAATTAATGTATCCAAAGTCTGGGTAGATTTTCGTAATTGTATGTAATTGTACTGTTTTTGTTTGAGTGAGTTTTATATAATTTTATATTTATTTGTTTGTTTTTTAATCTTTATTTAGACGTATGCAAATTAATGTATCCAAAGTCTGGGTAGATTTGAACCTTTGTACCTTTTTGGGTATTCTGGGTTTTTTTATAACTGGATTGTAAAAAGATAGTAAAAATTAATCAATAAAGAAAGATATTTGACATTTAAAATTGTCTGATCATTACTAACCAAAATCGTCACAGAATTTGAAGAATGCATCAAACTTAAAAGTTGATTTTCAAATTCTCTGAAAGTTCTGGCCAAGTTACGTTATTAGTTCTGAGTTATGAAACAACCGGCCAATAATAATTATATGATAACAGAAATTTAATAGAACCGTCAGATAACTTGAAAATCAACTTTAAAATTTGATGAATTGTTCAAATTCTCAAAAGGCATAGAGCATGTCTAATTAAGGAGGCAATTGAAATATATAAAATTTAATTAATATTAATAGACTACACCAAAACTAAACGCAGAAAACCATTTAGTATTATAATTATTTAGTATTATAGATTGTATCTGGCAATAAGGTATCACATGCGATAGATACGTAAGCACATACTTCACCTCAATCTGTCACAATCTCACCTGCCCCGATGATAGACGTTATAATACTGTCCAAAACGTTGGCTAAAGAAAGAGGCAGCGCAACGTGGCATAATATTCCAAAAATAAATCACTGTAACGATAAAAAAATTGCCACTATTTAATAAAATAAAACAACATAAAATAAATAAACATATCCTGGTGAAGAACCTTTGGTTTTTATTTAATTTAATTTTAAAAATTTATCCAAAAATACTTGTGAAAATATTTATTAATCTATACTGGGTTTTATAGATGTTCACTTGATGTTATTAAATGTCTTTTAATTAATCTTATGTCTCAAAAAAAATTCTATACAATGTTTTGTTCGATTTGAATAACATTTTTAAGAATAAAATTCTCATGAGCAGATTACCATTTTTTTCAGAAGAATATTTTTTTACCCGAATGTGATTTTATTGAAGCTTACGTAAATCGAGGTAGGGATAAAATTGCAAATGTCGCCTTTGGGCGGTCAGCTTTTCCATTTCAAACAAATGATATTACCATATAGATATAGATAGAATTATTCGGCTGGAGTTTTATTTTTACAGGCACTGTGTAAATTTGTTTAAGAACAGTAGGAGCGTCGATATAACCAGATCTGCTGACTGTATTTGTTGATTAAAATTTACGTCTTGAGTACTTCAAGATTAATACACTTAGGCACAGTTTTTTTGCAGAAGTTCAAAACTAACATTTTCAGCAAAAAGTCAGTGAGTGCCATTTTATTCTTTTAGCTGTTTAAAGGTTCCGTTAAATGCCGATTCTAAGTCGGTTTCAGCTTTTGAACAAATAGTGATTATGAAAAAAACGATTTTACTGCTTAGCTTTCCAGTTTATCACAATTTGATAGAAAGTTGAAACGCACCTATAATGGGCATTTAACGGCCACCTTTTAAATTTAAAAATGCCATTTGTTGACAATGTTATATTTGAATTTAAGCGAAATAATTTGGCCTTAAAATTGGAAGGCAATTGAATGATCTCATATTTATGTTTTCATAAAATAATTCACGGTTATCTTGAAACTACACCATGTTTTGGTAATGTTGAAATAAATGTTCCTATTGTTATGAAAATAACATACGATTTTCACTCTAAGTAAGAACCTGTCAAATCTGTGATTTATCTTGTCTATTGTTTATGCTCTGGCAACTTAGAACTTTAACAGGAAGTGAGAAAAAATTCAAGATGGAGTCACTTCCCGGCCGGGCAGAGGAGAGACAGGCTGTCCGGTCGGGGGGTCAATTATTATTTCTGGAGGTCTGAGCATCTAATCGAAAGTTATTTCATGGATTTGCGATTAATACCGAAATGTTCAGTTTGTGCTTCGAGATTAAAAGTCTAGTCATATTTCCCGCGAGTGGAATTCGCCCCGGGTGGCGTGAATAATGAAAACGTTTTTACCATGTGTGGCCGTGGGGGTAATCATAGTTTATCCAAGCGATCGGTGATTATTTCTGCCGATAAACTATTTTCGCCGAGTGCATTTTGATTCGGAGCATTTTTAAAATCGTACCTCACGTCTGATGCCGCCGTCTACTACCTACATGGTTGGACCTCACATCTGATGCCGCCGTCTACTACCTACATGGTTGGACCTCACATCTGATGCCGTCGTCTACTACCTACATGGTTGAACCTCACATCTGATGCCGTCGTCTACTACCTACATGGCCGGACCTCACAAGGCCGTTGGCCAGCCACATCCTGATGCAGCGGTCCACTCCTCTTGGCTGGTACTCACTGGGCCGATACCAGTCACACCTGAAGCCGTCGTCCTCTAGCTACATGGCTGATTCATCTACTCCGCCATTCGCGGCACTCAGTGTTCGTTCCTCATAACTACGTACGTTCTTATTATTTTAGACAGGGTAGATAGATTCTACGTTCTGGTCGATGGGGGTAAGTTTTCACCTTTTTTGTATTTCTCTGTGAAATTTATCAAATATAATTTGTTACGGCCAGTCCAAAGTTTATCCAGATTACTTTCATTCTACAACCTTGCAACTTCCTTTCAAACATCATGTAGATGGGATATATTTTTCCCCGCCCTGAATGGAGAATTATGCTCTACCGTCGGTAGGTCGGTTTGGCGAGCTCTTTTCCAGTTCAACCACTGGAAGGGACTCTGGCGCGTTGGCCTTCAAAGACCAACAAAGTCAAACTTGGCCACCCACTATTCAATCATATTAACAGTCAATAATGTACTTAGAAAAACCACACACAATAACAGCCTATTAACACATCTATGGGCTAAGTAAGTATCGTAACATTGTGACAAATACATATTCATAACATGGCGCATCAACGTGGTTGGTTCGTATTTGTTCTTATTATTTGATTTTGAATCGAAGTTGCAAGCATTTTAGTAATCATGTGTATTTGTTTTGTTTCGACGTGTCTCACATAAAACATAACCTATAAATGTTATTAGGTACATAATTGTCAGTCAACAGTGCGAACTTATTAAAGTGCCATCAGTACAACCAACATAAATAACGATTTGTACGCATTATTATAATTTATTTTTATTTTACGGGCAATATTATTTTATTTTACGGGCAACACAATACTATGTGTCAACTTGACAGCTAGGAATGTCAAGCGTAAACAAACATCGCGATTTTGACAACAACTGTCAAAATAATAATACACTTTGAAAGTTTCGATAATTATGTTATGCAACCAATACTATACAGTGCTTATAAGTGCATTTAATTATATATTTGCCTCGCGGGAGTACAATATATTCATAGCTATCGTCATTAGCTAATTTATAATCATTTTGTATTCAATACTTGCGGTTTTATAATTAAACTTTTCAAGATGTCGACCTTAATAGATAACATCAATGGTAAAACGAAGGAGGAATTGTCTTCGGACCTTTTATCCAGAAATATTACACCGGACAGTACATTAGAGGAAATGCGAACTCAGGCCAGAAGGCATAACAAAAATATTAAGATTTCAAGAGTTTTAGAGCATCACGAGGGGAATGTTAACCCAGACAATGACAACGAATTTGGGACAAATTACGTAAAATATACTAAAGTAATATATAACGAATCACATCCTTCCTCTTCTTCATCCTTAAGTACTTTTAATGATTGGAAGATTAAATTTGATGGAAATAGTTGCGTAAGGGACTTTATAATTCAAATAGAAGAAAAATGTAGAACTAGGAACGTCAGTCATGTTGACTTAGTAAGATGTTTTCCTGATATTTTAGAGGGTTTGGCCTTATTATGGTTTAGGTCCATCTATACTCCCGAATTAACTTGGATTGAATTATCTACATTACTTATAAAACAATTCGAAACAAATATTAAACAAATAGAATTAAAGTCACAACTTTTCTCTATGAAACAACCTGCCGGTATGTCTGCTTTCGAATTTACGTTGAGAATGCAGAAGCATAACAACATGCTTGATGCCAAATTACCTACCTCTGAACTATTACAATTATGTATGAGGGCATTATTACCTACTTATATCAACCTTAACAGTAACTGTCGTAATTCGAGTCGGACGTGTCGGACTGTGCTCTGCATCGGAACTATCTGATATGGCGACCAGATCATCCCAAGCTTGGGAAACAATTACCACGGCCCTAAAGGACCTCACGGAACAAATAGGAGGACTTAAAAGTCATATAAAGGAGCTCAACATCAAAATTGGTGAGCAATCCAATATTATTGTCACTCAAAATTCTACCTTCGCCAATCTAACGGCGAAGATAGTAGCACTAGAGGCGGCATACCGTACGGAGGGGCGCGCAACCAGCGATCCGGGTGCCCCACCCGCCCCGCCCGCCCTACCTACGGACAATATCCCGACACCATCGAAAATTCCGGAGGTTGTCGAAATATTTCACAACGGTGAAGATAAACCTGAAGAAACGGAAAAACCGAAGAAAAACAGAAAACCGAGAAAGAGGAAAGTGGTGCCTGCTGCGCAACATCAAGAAGAACCAAACCGTCCTTCTCTCGACCCGGAAGACCAAGGAGACTGGAAAACACAAGCCCGCAAACCTCGGAAACGCACGCGACCAATAACGGGTACTAGGAAAGACACCTCTTTACGCGCCGTCGAACGTAAATTCTACATTCACGCTTGGCGTTTTAGCCCGAACACTGAAATCGCGCATATAAATACCTTTCTTAGGTCTATAGAAGCAAACATAGATTTTGACATTGTCAAATTGAATGCGAAAGGGAACTACAGTTCCTTTAAAATTGGCGTTCCTCAAGACAAAGAAGACACATTCTTAAACGCAGCAAATTGGCCGGCAGGAATTTCAATTTCAAAATATAAATTCCTAGGAAAAAGCGTGCCGACTTAATGGCGATACTAGAATTAAAATATCAAAATGTTCGTGGCCTAAACACGAAAATAGATGAATTTTCAAGAAACGTTATCTCACAAAATTCAGAAGTAATTGCTTTGACAGAAACATGGTTGCAAACCTCTGTTTTTGACAAGGAACTGTTTACCGATCAGTATACAGTACATCGGCGGGATCGAGACGGGCAGCGAGGGGGAGGGGTACTTCTTGCTGTCCGCAAACCACTTGCATCGATGCGCCTAAAGGAACTAGAAACAGACGGCGAGCATCTATGGGTAAAGGTAGTTAAATCTAACTTTACCGTAGTCATATGTGTTACGTATTTTTATTGCTCAGACGATACTGAAATTAGACGCAACTTCTATGAGCATCTAGATACTAAATCCAATTTATTATTGAATAAAAATATTATTATACTGGGTGATTTTAACCTACATAATAAACCTGAGGACGTGTTAAACGACTATAAATATTTTTGTGGTTCAAATGGATTAACTCAGCACAGTGAAGTATTAAACAGTTATGGCAATATCCTGGACCTCGTCCTAAGTAACTTGTCCCTGTGTGAAGTGACTAGAAGCGAAGAGCCGCTAGTCAAGGAAGACCATCATCATCCAACACTGGCCGTCGCGGCGCGTCTAACGCGAGCCGCACCATCACATAGCAACGGCCACAAACATCACCGCGCCCGCGCCCGCCCCGCCTCGTCTACACACAATATCAACTGCTACTCGCAATATAACTTTAAACGTGCTAATATAGAACTGTGTCAAAACATTCTGTCACATTTTGACTGGAAATTTCTTAAAAGTATACATTCTGTTGATGTTGCGGTAGAGTATTTTTATAATGTTTTAACAAGTGTTTTTGATTTATGTGTTCCAATTAAGAAGTCAATAAATGTGAGTGCAACCTACCCGGTATGGTTCACAAAATCAATTATTGACAAAATAAAAATCAAGGAAGCGCATCGCAGAAAATATAGAGTACACAAAAAGCAATCAGACTACTTATTGTTTTCTGCGATGCGATCCGAGCTCAAAAAAGATATTGTCATAACTAAACGACAATATTTAAACAGAATTCAGGACGGGATTAAAGACAATGTCAAATGCTTCTGGGATTTTATAAAATCACAGAAAGCTAACTCCAGGTCACATAACGGCCTGAATAGTGGAGACAAATTTATAACGGACTCAGAATCTATCTGTCAGAAATTTGCAGACTACTTTCAATCTGTGTATGATAGTGAAACCCCTAATCTTAGTACAGATTTTACGCGAACAGAGGTCCCATGGAACGTAGGTAACATTTCCCTAAGATTAACGAGCCCGACAGAGGTAGAAGCTTATATCCGTAAACTGAAGACTGACAAGGCTACAGGGCCGGATGGAATCCCTTCCAGTACTATCATTAGCATAGCGCCAATGATAAGTGAAGCTCTTTGTCATATATTTAATACCAGTATTTTGACTTCTACTTTCCCCCAGATATGGAAACTGACCCGAGTCAGTCCCATTTTCAAGGCTGGTGACAAGACAGACGTCAAAAACTACAGACCGGTAGCCGTATTATCAGTGCTACCAAAACTATTTGAAAAAATGATTTGTGACAAATTAAGTCTCCAGATTATGCCATTCATTGGAGAAAATCAACACGGTTTCCTTCCAAAGAAATCAACAGTCACAAATCTGCTTACTTTCTCGAGATTGGTAGCCACCGGTTTAGACTCAAGGCACCAAACAGATGTAGTTTACACCGACTTTGCCAAAGCATTTGACCGTGTTAACCATGATATCTTACTGAGGAAAATGTTTAAACTAGGCTTCGACCTACCAACACTAAACTTTTTCTCATCATATTTAAAATCCAGAAAACAATTTGTTTCGGTAAATGGACATAATTCAAAAAAATTCTCAGCGAAATCTGGAATTCCTCAAGGGTCTAACCTCGGACCGCTGTTGTTTCTGATACTAATAAATGACATCCAAAACTATGTTAAGAATAGTAAATGTCTACTGTTTGCAGATGACCTTAAAATTCTAATGGAAATAAGCTCCCAACAAGACTGTCTTAAAATGCAAGCTGATCTGGATGCACTATCTGAATGGTCGTTGATAAACAAATTAGATTTCAATACAAAAAAATGTGTCACTATGTCTTACACTCGCTCTTTAAACACTATACTTTACGATTATAAGATAAAGGGCGAAACACTATCACGTGTAAATTCCGTAAAGGATCTCGGTGTCGTCTTTGATCCCGAACTGAAATTCTCTGGCCATATATCGCAGCTCACTCAGTCTTGCTACAAACTTCTTGGGTTCGTCATTAGGACATGCAAGCAGTTCAATAACCAAGATGCTATGTTAGCATTGTTCGATGGCATACTGAGAAGCAAGCTGGAGTATGCGAGCGATGTTTGGGCACCGTACCACCAGAAGTACATTGAAATGATAGAGCAAATCCAGAAGAAATTCCTCAGGTATGTCTATATGCGGACGCATGGAACCTATCCCAGGTTCATGCACCATATCGACTTACTTGAGGAAACCAATTCTGTGAGTCTGGAAACTAGGCGGAAAGCAAGCCTAGCCACTATATCTTTCAAAATTTGGAACAATTTTATTGATAGCCCATTCCTCTTGGGATGCTATGATTTATATGTACCAGACCACTACAGCCGAAGTCGATACCATGACTTATTTAGAGTACCAAAAGGCAAAACCGACGTCCTGGCAAAGCATAGCATGACGAGGGGAATGGTGCTGTTGAACGAACTAGCAAAGAATTTGGATGTAAATGACTGTTCTTTAAACGACCTAAAACAATTATTGAAGAGTCACTTACCCAAATGCTGATATGTTGTAAAATTATACTGTTTGTAAAATTGTACTGTAACTGGAACGAATGTTCTGTTGTACAATAAAAAAAAAAAAAAAAAAAAAAAAAAAAAAAAAAAAACCTTCTTGCGTCTCGGGACTTCAATTCTTTTTCAGAATTAACCGAAGCTACAAATAAGTTAGAGTCTTATTCAACGTCTAATTTAAGGGAAAATAAATCTTCTTCTTCTTTTAACAATACTCAACTTAAAGATAATACAAAAAATTATTATACCAATTTACGGGGTAATAATAATTTCAGTTTCAATCATAACCCTTCTTATCGTGGTACCCACACTAATCGTTCAACGGATTATAATTATAAACAAAATAATAATAATAATAATAAACAATATAATGCCAATTATTCTAATAACAATAATAATTCTCGGGTTTTTTATAAACATCATTCGAAAAAACCAACTTCCAATGACAATAGAGAAAAGGAGATGTGTCATACTGAATCAAATTCCTCAGGGAACAATATTTATTGTTCTTTTTGTAAATTAAGGGGGCATCTACTATCGGAATGTAGGAAGAAGAGTCACAACAACTCTAAACCTAGGGTTGCTTCTTTAAAATATAGAGAATCAAAAAACTAAATGTGAGTCGCTCTGTTCACGCGCCTTCCTTTGCGCAGAGGAAATGCGAGTGGCAGAGTTGGCTCCGTTTGGTTAGACAGTTTCTTTCGGGCTCGAGTTCTGAGGTGGAGGTACCGCCGCCGAAGGATTCCGAGCTTGAAAGGGATAATCGACCTTTTGCGGATATCTTTATTGGAAATAATTTTTATAAAGCACTACTTGACAGTGGTTCTTCAATCTCCTGTTTAGGAGGAGATATTCATTTAGTTTTCTTAAAATTAGGTTATAAATTAGTTAATATTGATTTCAATATTTCTACAGCTGATGGAACAAATCAGCGTGTTTTAGGTACAGTGACATTGCCAGTTACGTACAAGTCTATAACACATAATGTACTTTTCTACGTCGTCCCTTCTTTATCTCCTAATTTTATTTTAGGAGTAAATTTTTGGAAAGTGTTTCAAGTCGCGCCGGAACTCTTTCCGAAAGAACCCAATCCTCAACGAACGGGTCATATCAATGAGTTGAGAGCTATTCAGCCAGCCTCTTCCTTATCCAAGGAGGAAAATAAAACTCTTACCAAAATTATTAAGAAATTTGAATCCATTTCTTTTGAAAAGAAAGATTTAGGGTTAACACACTTTGTCAAACATAAAATTATTACTACGGGTCCTCCGGTTAAACAACGATATTACCCTCTTTCTCCTGCTAGACAGAAACAATTAGATAATGAAGTAGATGAAATGCTCAAATTAGGAGTCATCCGTCCTTCACGCTCACCTTGGTCTAGCCCAGTATTAATAGTCACAAAGAAAGATGGAACGGGTCGTTTTTGCCTCGATTCCAGAAGGATCAATAATCTTACAATTAGGGACAGTTATCCGTTACCGTATATCTCTCGCATACTGGACAAGCTTGGTGGAGCCAGATATATCAGCTCAATAGATTTGTCAAAGGCTTTCTGGCAGATCGCCCTAGACAAAGATTCGTGTGAAAAGACAGCTTTTGTCGTGCCCGGTCGCGGTTTGTTCGAATTCACTCGGATGCCTTTCGGGTTAAAAAACGCTCCGAGTGAACTCCAAAGACTAGCAGACGCTCTGTTTGGACCAGAGTTCGATGAGAACGCATTTTGTTATTTGGATGACCTAATCTTAGTGTCTGAAGATTTAGAATCTCATTTTAAACTGTTAATTAAAGTTTTTGAACGGTTAAGAGATGCGGGTCTCACGATTAATTTAAAAAAATGTGAATTCTGTAAGTCAGAACTTAAATACTTGGGATATATGGTGGATTCCAAAGGTCTTCGCACCGACCCAATTAAGATAGAAAGTATAAAAAATTTTCCAATTCCTAAAAATGCTAAAGGAATAAGAGCTTTTCTCGGGCTATGTGGTTATTTTAGACGTTTCATAAAAGGATTCTCTAGTATAGCTGCTCCCCTGTCAAAACTTACTGGATCAAAAAAAGGAATAAGTTTATTTAAATGGTCGAAAGAAGCTGAAACAGCGTTTAATAAATTAAAGGAAGCACTTACGACTGCTCCTGTCCTTAGTTGTCCAGACTTTACTAAGCCTTTTGCTATTCATTGTGACGCAAGCTCTGTGGGTATAGGTGGCGTCCTTATACAATCAATTGAAGGGATAGAACACCCTATCGCTTATTATTCTAGGTGCCTTAATACACATGAACGTAATTACGGTATCACAGAGCGTGAACTGTTAGCAGTATTAGACTCGGTCACACATTTTAGACCATATATAGAAGGGGCACATTTTTCTGTTATCACTGACCACTCTAGTTTAAAATGGTTAGGATCTTTATCGAACCCTAGTGGACGTCTTGCACGTTGGAGTTCTCGCTTATCTCAATTCTCCTTCGATGTTATACATCGTAAAGGCACACAACACATCGTCCCGGACGTACTTTCGAGAATGGACCAAGCTACAATAGCAGTCATTGAATCTAATTTGTCCACCGATAAGTGGTATACAGATATCTGGAGAGGCTGCAAAGAATGTCCTCAGCGTTTTCAAAACTTTCAGATACGTGAAAATGAATTGTTTCGTCACACAAAAACCCGTTTACCTCTGTGTGAAGATACTTCTTGGAAAAAAGTAGTCCCTCTGGAAAACAGAAGGGAAATTTTGTCAGACTCACATGAATCCTCTCGTGCTTGTCACCCAGGAGTCTTTAAGACTTATAAAAAATTACAACTCCGTTATTTCTGGCCAAATATGTACAAAGAGGTGAAACAATTCGTAAATCAATGTGCCGTCTGTAAAGCACACAAAATTAGTACAGCCCCGCCTAATGGAATTTCTTCAAATTATAAAAAAGTTACGAGACCTATGCAGATGTTATCAGTGGATCTAGTAGGCCCTCTGCCTAGAAGTTATTCAGGTTTTACAGTTATATTATCATGCGTGGATGTTTTCTCTAAATATACCTGGTTATTCCCGCTACGCCAAGGAACCGCGAGAAGTATTATTAAAAATTTAGAGGAAAATATTTTCCTTGTACACGGAGTACCGCGTACCATTGTATGTGATAATGGGAGACAGTTCATTTCAAAAGAATTTAAAGAACTATTACAAAGTTACAATATAAGCCCTCCATTTTACAATTCACTGTACACACCTCAGAACAATGTTGTTGAAAGGTATAATCAAACCTTAGGCACGGCACTATCAATATTAGTGGAATCAGATCATCGAAATTGGTCCAAATTTCTCCCACAAATTCAATCGGCAATGAATAATACCGTAAATTGTACTACAGGATTTACTCCTTTCTTTGTTATGCACGGTAGAGAACAAATATTAGATGGGGATCTCCACCGTAATCCATTAGCAGATGAAGTATCCAGTCCGCAAGATTCCTCTCATCTCAAAATTTACACTGACAGATTAAATGGACTGTCCACAATTTATGAACAAGTCTCAAACGCTCTTTTTGCAGCATTTAAAAAAGGCGCTAATCACTACAATTTACGGAGAAGAAACGTTACCTTTCAGGTCGGAGACGTAGTCTGGAGAAGAAACTTTGTATTATCCAATGCTTTGAACTATTTTTCACAAAAATTGGCACCTCGTTTTGTTCAAAATATTGTTGTTAAAAAAAAATCAGACCTAGTCTATACACTGGCTGATTTAAATGGTAAGGAAACTGGTGACTTTCATGTCAAAGATATAGTAAAATCAGATAACATGCCAGTTTAGTCTTCTACCATAAAGTATCGTGTGGAGACTGGCCATCTTTACAGGTGCTATCTTTAAATAAATCTTCTGAATACTGCTCATTTCAGTTCGGCCTGATCATCCGGATTGCTATGACCAGTATTTGTTAATAAATATACATATTTTTAAGTTCGTCCTTTACGGAAAATTAATTTTACTCCAGTTGATTACTCGAGTATAATTTCTCATTAGAATAATAAGTTAAAATTTTGTAGATTATAAAATATACATATTTTTAAGTTTGTCCTTCACGGAAAATTAATTTTACTCCAGTTGATTACTCGAGTATAATTTCTCATTAAAATAATAAGTTAAAATTTGGTAGATTATAAAATATATATACAAATGTGAGATGCTTCGAAACACAAATACATACATATTTCTGGTCACGATCAGTTCAACTTAGCTCATATTTATTTTTAAGTTTATTTTTATGTCAACTTGGATTATACGACGATATGAACCCGCATATCCTCTTGTATTCTAAGCTTAATATCATATGAACTGTGTTCATATACCTTTATATTGTATTACTTTAAGTAAAAACATATGGAGTTATTCGCCCAGTATTTCAAGATGTTCCGAGTTTAAATATATTGTGCTTACATAGGTCTCATTGCCCATTTGTCTATGTAAGTATCTTTACTATTACAAAAAATTCTTGTTAAGTTTCTATAAACAAGTTACTACTGAACTAATATTAATAAATTTATATAATATTAAAACTTCATCATTTGAAAAATGTAAATCAATCCTAAAAATAAATTAGTGATTGATTGGTTCCTGTGAGAACCTCGGTAATTAGTTACACTAATACTACAATTTACAAATTGAACCCTCGGGGACAAAAGACGAATACTTAATTGATTGGCACCATTTTTAACGATGGTTGTAGACTATTTATAGCACCATTTATTTACGATGGTCGCTAACAATTCTATTGGCACCATTTTTAACGATGGTTGTTTACTAAATAATGTGGCATCATTTTTGCGATGATTGTAAGACTATTCATAACACCATTCATTTACAATGGTTGGTTATATCCTGTATTTCATATACCAATGGTAAAATAAACTTATATGTTGTTTTCTATTGTATAACTGTCAGAAAAACTAAACCCACGAGACCAGTTTAGGGAGTTAGATAGGAATACTCTTCTATAGAGGAACTCTTCTTTTCCAAAATGGATTTAGAATCAGTGATAAAGTGCAGATGGTACACCATCTACGAGTGTAGCCTACTTTGGCTTATTTAAAAAAGTGAATCTGAACAGTGATGCTTTGTGCATATTTAATGTTTTGATATATATTGATGTCATGCTTTAGTGATAATATTTGTATACTAATTTTAAGTTCTATTCTGTTATAGATGCTACGTCTACGGTAGTCCCAGACGAGAGTCAGAATACATCACCCAGCGTCGTACATGCTGCGGGTGATTACGGGCCCCGTCCACGTATCTTCTTACTGCTAATTGTGTACATTTTAAGGTCTTTATTTCTAAGTTCTGATTTTGTTATATCTAATACTCTGAACTTCAATTAGATGCGCCGCAGACTCATCCATCATGTCTTACGCATGATGGGCGCGACTGATTTTGTGACACACCCTTTTGCAAGCATACTATTACTTTTAGTACATTTTTGCGATATAACTCGTTTTTTTTATGTTATTATATCATGTATGTTTTAGGAACCCATCAGACCAAGTTAGGGTATCTCTTAGCTCGGGCTTTTATTTTGTTCTCCTTGTGTTTGAGGGCAAACACGTTGGGGGCGACCGGGGTAATGTTATGAAAATAACATACGATTTTCACTCTAAGTAAGAACCTGTCAAATCTGTGATTTATCTTGTCTATTGTTTATGCTCTGGCAACTTAGAACTTTAACAGGAAGTGAGAAAAAATTCAAGATGGAGTCACTTCCCGGCCGGGCAGAGGAGAGACAGGCTGTCCGGTCGGGGGGTCAATTATTATTTCTGGAGGTCTGAGGATCTAATCGAAAGTTATTTCATGGATTTGCGATTAATACCGAAATGTTCAGTTTGTGCTTCGAGATTAAAAGTCTAGTCATATTTCCCGCGAGTGGAATTCGCCCCGGGTGGCGTGAATAATGAAAACGTTTTTACCATGTGTGGCCGTGGGGGTAATCATAGTTTATCCAAGCGATCGGTGATTATTTCTGCCGATAAACTATTTTCGCCGAGTGCATTTTGATTCGGAGCATTTTTAAAATCGTACCTCACGTCTGATGCCGCCGTCTACTACCTACATGGTTGGACCTCACATCTGATGCCGCCGTCTACTACCTACATGGTTGGACCTCACATCTGATGCCGTCGTCTACTACCTACATGGTTGAACCTCACATCTGATGCCGTCGTCTACTACCTACATGGCCGGACCTCACAAGGCCGTTGGCCAGCCACATCCTGATGCAGCGGTCCACTCCTCTTGGCTGGTACTCACTGGGCCGATACCAGTCACACCTGAAGCCGTCGTCCTCTAGCTACATGGCTGATTCATCTACTCCGCCATTCGCGGCACTCAGTGTTCGTTCCTCATAACTACGTACGTTCTTATTATTTTAGACAGGGTAGATAGATTCTACGTTCTGGTCGATGGGGGTAAGTTTTCACCTTTTTTGTATTTCTCTGTGAAATTTATCAAATATAATTTGTTACGGCCAGTCCAAAGTTTATCCAGATTACTTTCATTCTACAACCTTGCAACTTCCTTTCAAACATCATGTAGATGGGATATATTTTTCCCCGCCCTGAATGGAGAATTATGCTCTACCGTCGGTAGGTCGGTTTGGCGAGCTCTTTTCCAGTTCAACCACTGGAAGGGACTCTGGCGCGTTGGCCTTCAAAGACCAACAAAGTCAAACTTGGCCACCCACTATTCAATCATATTAACAGTCAATAATGTACTTAGAAAAACCACACACAATAACAGCCTATTAACACATCTATGGGCTAAGTAAGTATCGTAACATTGTGACAAATACATATTCATAACACTATGTCAGCATGCTTACCTCTCTCTCGTGGGAAAGTTTTTTCTTTGTTGTGTCGACTATACAATAATAGAAAGTGTGATGAAGTACACATTTTCGACGATAAGCTACACAGAGTCAAAAAAAAAGTTCAGCTTTTGCTAATTATGTTATGTCTCTATGCGTGTCTCATGTGTCTCTTCTGTCTCTTATGCCTCTCGTGTCTCTTGTGTCTCTTGTGTCTCTTGTGTCTCTTGTGTCTCTTGTGTCTCTTGTGTCTCTTGTGTCTCTTGTGTCTCTTGTGTCTCCTGTTTCTCTTGTGTCTCTTGTGTCTCTTGTGTCTGTTGTGTCTCATGTGTCTCTTGTGTCTCTTGTGTCTCTTGTGTCTCTTGTGTCTCTTGTGTCTCTTGTGTTTTTGTGTCTCTCGTGTCTCTTGTCTCTCTGTATCTCTTGTGTCTCTGGTGTCTCTTGCCTCTCTTTGTATTGTTTGTCATTTAAGTGAACTTTTTAAAATTTTGTATTTTATGTATTCTTTGGCCGAACAGGTTTTTGTGATTTTATTTATTTTACCTATTTGAATATAAACAGAGTTTTTATATCTGGATTATTCTATCGTAAGTAACTGCATCTGTAGAATCCTGTATAAATGATTGAAAGACAATCAAAAATTGTGTCATGAAAGAAAGATGGAAGTACATTTTTTAACCAATAAAGACATAAGAATGTTCTCTTTCTGGTGCCTTATTCCATCGGAAGCGAAGAAGTCAAGAGGGCGACAACCGGACTTCAGTCTCAATGTACAAGCTCCAGCGTGAAGCAATTCTGCGAACTGTTCTCAGTCACGTAGATTCGATGGCCATGAAACGCGACGTCTCCATTATTTTTACCTTGGTTTATTAATTATTGGTAAATTTTATTTTTATATTTAGATAATATGATCGAAATTTGATAGTTTTAAGTTTTTGTAGTTTTAAGCAGCGATTATGAATTAATAATCATTAAAGGTCAAAAATCATTAAATAAATTATTTTTTCATTACCGGTGATTGTGCTTCTATAAACTAAAATTTTATATAAATTCATCGGGATGTACTCTACGTTATATGGGGGCTCGATGTTAACAAAGCTAGTGGACCTGATGGAATACCTGCCCTGGTATTGCAGAGGTGTGCTGCGGAAATAGTTCCAGTTTCGACAAAGCTCTTCAAAATGTCCCTGAAGTGTGGCACTGTGCCCTCCAGTTGGAAAAAAGCGGTCATTCACCCTATTCCCAAGAAAGGTGACCGCTCCAACCCGGCCAACTACCGCCCCATAGCGATCACATCAGTTCTGTCCAAAGTGATGGAACGTGTGATCAACGACAAACTGCTTACATACCTCGAGAAGAACAAAATTATCAACGACCGTCAATACGGATTCCGGCGGAACCGCTCGTGCGGTGATCTTCTCGCGTATGTGACGCATGTCTGGGGGCGGTGCCTAAAACGTCACCGTGAGACCCAAACGGTCGCACTAGACATATCCAAGGCCTTTGACCGGGTCTGGCACCAAGGACTTGTCAACAAATTGCCTTCTTACGGACTTCCCGCATCCCTGTGTACGTGGATTGCTGACTTTTTAAGGGATAGGTCGATTCAGGCGGTTGCTGACGGTTTCACCTCTTCCTCGCACTCCATAAATGCTGGCGTCCCACAAGGATCGGTTCTGTCTCCGACTTTGTTTTTGTTGCACATCAATGACCTTTTGACATGTGCACCGATTCATTGTTACGCGGATGACAGTACAGTTCATGATAGCTTTTTGTTTGACAAGCCCCCAAAGGGCACACAAACTCTAACGGCTCGGAGGGCTTTGAAGCAGAGAATGGACGGTTATCTCGAGAGTATTTCCTCCTGGGGTAAAAATAATCTCGTCGAATTTAATGTTTCAAAGACCCAATCCTATCTGATTACGTCTAAAAGGGATCCAAATGATAATCTAGTCTCCTTCAATGGAAACAATCTTCCGAACAGGCCTTCCATTGATATGCTTGGTGTAACTATAAGTGACCAGCTCAGGTACGGGGGCTCCATCGAAGCCAGAGTAAAGTTGGCCTCTCAGAAGCTGGGCGTACTGTACAGGGCCCGCAGATACTTTATAATAATAATAATAATAATAATAATAATAATAATAATAAGCCTTTTATTCTGAACTTCTGTTAGGTACATTAATATTAGAAATATTTTGTTTGTTATAATATATCCCGAAGCTCAGTTTGCCTCTTGGCATAGGCCTCCTCTAACAATTTCCATTGGGACCTGTCACGCGCTACTCTTCTCCATTGATGTCCAGCCGTGAGTTTTAGGTCGTCTTCCCATCTCATGTGTTGACGTCCTCTACTTCTCTTGCCATCTCTGGGATACCAGTCAGTGACATTTTTACACCATTTCTCTTGTGGGTCTCGGATCATATGACCTGTCCATCTCCATTTTTGTTGGTCTATTCGGGTAACTATATCGGCAACATTAGTTATCTCCCTTATTTTGCTACATCTCACTCTGTCCTGTTTTCTTATTCCTGTCAAACTTCTCTCCATGGCTCTCTGGCAACGTTCCAACTTTTCTCTGTGGCGTTTGGTGAGTGCCCAAGTTTCGCATCCATAGGTGATGACTGGAATTATACACGTGTTGAAGACTTTCCTTTTTATTTGCATACTTAGTTCCTTGGATTTCAAGACTTCTTTGAAAGACCAGTATTTCTTCCATCCATTTGCTACTCTTCGCTCGATTTCTTTAGTGGTTTGATCTTTGTGTGATATTATTTGTCCAAGATAGATGTACTCTGACACATATTCGAGTGGTTGGTTGTCAATTTTTATAGTTACTGGATCAGAGTTTGTAAGTAATTTTGTTTTGTCTTTGTTCATGCATAAGCCGACTTTCACACTTTCCTCGTTTAGTGATTCTATCATTTTATTTAGGTGCGTTGGGTTTTCCTCGAATAGGACTATATCGTCTGCAAATCTTAGGTGGTTCAGTTTTGCACCTTGCACGTTGATACCATATTTTTCCCAATCTAGTTTGCGGAAGATACTTTCTAGAGCAGCCGAGAATAATTTTGGTGATAGAGGGTCTCCCTGTCTTACTCCTCTCTTGATCTTGAACTTTTTCCCCAAGGTTTCTAGTTGGATCCTCGCTTCGCAATTCAGGTATATGTTTTTTATAATATTGATGTATATTAAAGGTATCCCTTGCTGTTTAAGACTATCCCATAAAACTGTGTGTTTTATGCTGTCGAAAGTTTTGGAGTAATCGATGAATGCCATGTATATTTTCTTGTTATACTCGTTATATTTTTCTACTATTTGTTTCACTGTGTGTATGTGGTCCAGGGTTGAGTATTTTTGTCTGAAGCCGGCTTGCTCCCGTGGTTGGTTATCGTCTAACTTTTTACTTATTCTTTCCAGGATAACCTTGGAAAATACTTTGTAGATATTTGACATCAAACTTATGGGTCTGTAGTTCCCTATATCTTCCTTTTGTCCTTTTTTAAATATAAGAATAATGTTTGATGTTTTCCACTGTGGAGGGATTAGACCAGTTGTTAGTATTTCGTTGAATATTGAAGTGAGTATTGGTAGTAGTTCTTTTAGGGTGCCTTTAAGAAGTTCGTTTGTCACTTTGTCTGGGCCTGGAGCTTTTTCCATCTTCTGACTGAATATGGCTTTTTCTACTTCTCTGGAAAGTATTTTTGGTTCGGTTATAACGTTTTTCTGCTCTTTAATGACGTTTGTCTTCTGATCGTATTTTTGTTTGTCGTCTGGGCTTGAATAGAGGTCCTGGTAAAATTTTGTGGCTATTTCGTTGATGTTATTTCTATTTGAAGAAGTAGTCCCCTTTTTGTTTAGTTTTGGTATCCATTCCTTATTTGATTCCTTCAATTCTTTAAGCGCTTTTTTCACTCCTCCTGTTTTCACTATATGCTTTTCTAATGTTTGCAGCCTCTTGGCCTTCCTATCTTTCCTGATGTTCTCTCTGATTTCCTTACTTAGTTTCGTTATAGTTTTTATGTTCTCTTTTTTAGGATGTTTTGTAAGTAGATTTTTTCTTTCTTTTATAAGTTGCAGCGTTGTGTCACTTAGCTTGTACTTGTTTCTATTGCTAGTCTCAGCTTTTACTTTAGTTAGTAGATTTTCTAGCTTTCCATATTTTGTATGAGTATCAATGTTACTCGTAGTTAATTCTGCGGCTGATCTAATTAGAGATTGTGTTATTACCTTTAAGTTTTCATCGCTGTGGTGTTTTGTAGTGAGTGAAGCGAAATGTTTTCTAGATTTTTTTGGTAATTCTATTCTTATGTTGCTTCTGACCATTCGATGATCTGTATTGAAGTTGAATTTAGTTAGAACCGACGTATCCGTGAAGGCTTTTGGATAGTTTGATGTTATGTAGTCAATTTCGTTTTTGGTGTTGCCGTCGGGGGAGATCCATGTCCACTTATTCTTTTGGTTTTTCATATATAAACTGTTCAAGAGCGTTAGGTTGTGTTGTAATAAGAATTCAACCAGAAACTCACCTTGTGGACTTCTTCTACCTTGACCGAACTTTCCCAAGACATATTCTTCCTTGCATTGCTTCTCCCCGACTTGAGCATTAAAGTCGCCCATTAGAATAATATGGTTGTTTTGATACCTTGTTATTGTCTGTGTTAGTTCTTTATAGAAAAGTTTGAATTCTGTTTTCGTTGCTTGTTCTGTTGGAGCATAAATTTGTATAATTGACCATACTTTTTGGTATCCCGGTATGTCAATGTTAAGAATGGCTATTCGATCAGAGATTCCAATTAGGTCTTGTATGTATTGTTTCATTGACCGTTTGATTATGAATCCTACACCTTTTTGGCCGGCTGTTTCGCCTTTGTGGAATAGTATATAGTCAATGCGTTCCTCAATCTTTTCTCCTAGTCTTCGCATCTCACTAATGCCCAGGATATCCCATTTTATTTCTTCGAGAGCTATTTCTAGCTCGTGTAGGCTTTCTTCCGTTCTAAGGGTTCTCGTATTTAAAGTTGCGATATTGAGTATTTTGTTTCTTCTTGTTGTTAGAGGGTTGTGGTCTATAACTCCCGCGGGGACCAGCCGAATTGGGAGAATTTTTGTTGGTTGGTTTTGGTTGTTAATTTTGGTTGTTGTTAATATTCCTTGTTTCCGATCTTCCGAGACAGTAATTAGTTTTTTGGAGCACTTAGTTGTGGGTCAGAACTTGCCCGGTTGACATAGTTCAGTATGTTAGGTCTGTTGGTCTCTTTCATGCTAGTTTTGGGTAGAGGTTGTGAAGGATTGCTTGATATTTTGTTTGTATTTACTTTCTTCTGTGCTGATGACTTAGGAGAATCCGAAGTTCCTCTTTTTCGCTTTTCGCTCTTGTTGTCCTTCGGTTTTAACACTATCAGTTTGTCATATTTTATGTAAGCAATTTTTCCTTTCTTTTTCTCTTCTTCTAGTTGAGGTTGTAGCTGTTTTCGTTTTTCCAGGATTTCCTTCGAGTAGTCTTCTTTCACATTAATACCTGGCGGAAGGTTTGTCTTGTTCTTGAGTATAAGGTGTTTTTTCCATTGGGTCGTGATAGAGGCTATGACCGGACGATTCGTGTTTTCGCTTTGTTTCCCTATTCTGTACACGTTGCTAATTTCTTGGCTGTCCAAATGTACTCCCGTGTTTACTATGAGGTCCTTAATGTAGTCTACTAGGTCTCCTTCAGATTTTCCCTTCTCTTCCATTCCGAAGAACACCAGGTTATTTTTACGTTTTTCTCTATCTACTGCTTTAAGTTTTTGTTCTAGTTCTAAAACTTTATTTTTAAGGATATTGTTTTCTTCAATAATTGTTTTCATCTTCTCATCTAGCGCTTCCATCACATTTCTAGTAACGGAATGAGTTATTATTTCCGCTTGTTTTTCTAATTTCTCATCAAGTTTAGATAAAAATAATTCCATGTTTTTGTCCATTTTATTTGTGTTCTGTAAAATTTTTTCAGATGGGGTGATTTGGTTTATGTATATTAGCGCCTGGTGTTGGGCAAAATTTCGGCACACCTGTAAGAACTTTCCGTACTTACGCCTGTTTGCAGTTTTAGTTATTTTAATTTTATTTATTATTATTTATTTATATTTTAATTTTCAGATTGCGCTTTTACTGCCATCTATTGACTGTTAGGGTTATCTCGTTTTGGTTTAGTGTGTGTACGTATTTACCCCCATCTATGAACAGGTACTTTGTAAATATGATAATAAAATAAAAAGATTTGGTTTGTTCGAGGATTGAACCCTTCTCCGTAGATACTGGAGTCAAACACTTTACGCTTATGCCAATTCACTGTTGAGTCTCATTGACATTTTACTCGATATTAAACAACTGTCAACGAAATGTGCTAGAGTGTATTTTAGTTAATGTTTGTTTTTTAATTCACAGTTCAAATTTGTTAAGAATTCACTTATTGATAGATTTTTATTTTATTGTTATATTTTGTTTTGTTTTAGTTCGCTTATTTAGGTTAAGACTTTATTTTGGTTCACTTATGCACAATTAAATTTTAGACTTCCAGTTTTAATATCACTTTTGAAGCACTCCCCGTTTGAGTATCGGTAGAATAGACACATGAGGATATAGATTGTGCAGCCAGTTTTATTTTACACACAAAATTTCAGTTTCTTAGACGCTTTTAGTACGAGTTCTCAAAACATTTCTAGATGAATTCTTAGGTAGATTGTGTGTCAATATTTTTGAAAAAAGTCACTTTTCAAGCATATCTCGGTAGAATACCGGGAGATAATCACACCGGGTGATAGCCCGAGAAAAACACAGCACTTCAGTAGCGAATTTGATTCGATTTAGACACAATTTCATGTTATGATTCTTCAAAAACTGGAGCTAGCGAAGTTAGCGACCGCACGCAATAAATATAATCTTGTTACTCTTGGTGTAACTATATGTGACCAGCTCAGGTATGGGGGCTCCATCGAAGCCAGAGTAAAGCTGGCCTCTCAGAAGCTGGGCGTACTGTACAGTGTACAGGGCCCGCAGATACTTTAATAGTAAACAACTGCTGACCCTGTACAAATCGCAAGTGCGCCCCACTGTCGAATTTGGCAGCCATCTCTGGTCCGGAGCCCCTAAATACCTGAAAAAAACCCTTGAATCTGTGCAGAAACGGGCGGTCCGTTTGATAGATTCCCCAATCTTAACAAACGAACTGCAATCTTTAGAGCACAGGCGTCAGGTAGGTATGCTGTCCTTGTGCTATCGGTATTACAATGGAAGATGCTCTGAGGAACTAGCGTCATTGATCCCTTTGGCACCGGTGGGTAGTCGGGATACACGCCAAACGCGCGCCCAACATTTGTACACGGTCGACATTTGTCACATGAGAACGGGTCGCTTCTACGATTCGTTCTTAAGTTCAACAGCTCGGCTGTGGAACGAACTGCCAGCCTCTGTGTTTCCTCCCTCCTACAACATGGGACTCTTCAAGACCCATGTTCACTCCTTCCTCTCCACAAAAAGACTCTCCACACAGCATCCCCAAAGATGACATAGGCCCTGAGGGAAATTATTTTCTTCAGGGCCTCCTGTGTGGAGTTAATATAAAAAAAAAATAATAATAATTTGAAAAGATCACCAAGAACACCCTCGAAAGCCAGAAACATTTGATAAAAAAGCATCGACTTCTTTCACGAATATATTTTTTATTAGAAGGAAAAGTGTTGTGTATCACATGTTAAGAACACAAATACTTAATAAATTAAAAAGAAAACATGTTATTACATAAGACAGCGAGAATTCTAGTTGGCTGGTGTATTTTCCCATCGTAAGACGGGTTGAAACTAAAATAAACTGCCTTAACGACAAACATCTTGCGACCGAGTATCACCCGCTAACGGCAGTAAAATGTATTAAAAACCATTCCAAGTATCACAAACAGACATTCAGCCTCTTCGACCTATTGCTTTCCCAAATTATTTTATTTTTCCTCGAAATATACAGACAATACTACTTGCAGAGCTGTTACAATTTTCACGGCATTTTGTGGTCGGTTAGAACTTTTCTCACACTTAAGGCAATTAAAACCAACTACCCCAGTCAATAGTGGTGAAATGGTTTTACACACATGTAGAAAATTTAAAACTACTATGGATCAATAACCTTTCATACTCAAAATGAGTTATGATTAAATTACTACTTTCAAAATATATTTTTTCTCAGAGACGTTACATTTCATTTTTGTATCGAAACTTAAATATCTTGCCTGTGCAGACCTTACTATGCGACAGCATATATTATTGATTCAGCATATATCTGAGTCTGAATATACAAATAAACTAGAACATGAACACAATACTAGGTTCACAGAGAATGAAGGCATGCTTATTCCAAAATATAGCAATATATACGGACAGCGATCCCTAAAATATAACTTGTTCAAAATGTTTAACATGTTGCCAAGTAAACAGAGAATTGTTAATTCCCAAATAAATTCAGATATATGCTGAAAACATGGCTCATTCGGAGAAATACTTTATTCTAGTCGTCACTATCAATCAATGTTAGTTATTAGCAGGTATATTTAGTGTTATTTTAGATTATGTGTGCCAATAATAATAATCTTGGTAGTAACAATATTATGTATTAAAATTAGAAATAATTCATAATATTATTTATAATTAGAAATAATATTATGAATTCATATTTACATTGTTATTTAACATGTATATCCTGTTTAAAAACTGCTTAGTTATAGTTAAACGGGATAATACTTTAAAGAACTTTAAAAAAAAAATTATTCAATAATGACTTTCTAACTTAAATAACAGTATATTTTTTAAGTTTTTAATTAGTTTTAATGGAAAAATTATTTGAATTTTCTGGTTTGTGTGACATTATTAGTCACAAAAAAGCTTTCGTTTTATATGAACAGGCACTGTATTTTGTTTGACAACGTCGAAAGAAGCGACTAGTTTTATTATTACGTTTAACGGTTTTTAATATAAAAGAACAATATTTATCACCGTTCTAGAACCTAGCTACTAACTACTGACAAATGCATTGTTTTAGCTATTGTAAATAGCTGAAATGAGTTATAGAAGGACACGCAATGAAAATTATTACAGATATAAATATTTAACGGATCTGCTATTTTTAAACTGACAATTTGACAGTATTTGGATTGATGATTTACAAGTAAACAAATAAAATAAGTTTGATCTTGATTTTAAAATCAAAACTAATAAATAATTAAATTAATTTTGCATGAAAATGAGAGACGTTTGCTGGTTTTAGCACTGGCGCATTGTCGAATCCCTCAAAACTCCAAGATATTGAAGACTAGAGGGATTTTCAAACGAATCTCGTAAGAACTGTTTTAATAGCTTATTTAATGATTTTCATTTAATTCAACCAGTATCTTATTTTGGCACTGTCGACACCCATTATTCACAATTGTTAGTATAGTTTTTCCCGAGAAAATCTTATTTTGTTAGCCTTATTCATATAATTACTAAAATGTAAAAACTGTTGGTGGGTAAGGCTGGGTTCTGACATCTGGCCTTTTTTATACGAGTTCCGCACAAAAGTCCGAACTGCCCCCAACCACCAGTGAGATAAAGGCATCCCAATTCATGTATATTGATAGGCTGAAGGTAGTGGGGAAGGAAGAAGATGGGGAAGAGAAAGGTGAGGAAGCTTCTCGGATCTGGTCATCAAACACGTACACGTACATTTCAAGAAACGGTACGCTTATGATTATTACTATCTGTGTTTTCTTATCTTTTTTTTAACAAATATATATATAATGATATCCTCGCTGGAATCTCCCGTGCTGAGGATTTCATTAATATATTATCAAAATTTTCTAGTATGAATAATATAAAGTAATAAATATTATTTTTTCTGAAATAAATATATAACATGTGTTTTTTTGTTCAGTAGGGTGGTTTCAGTTTCAGCCTGTATTAGGTGTCAGAATTTAGATTCAATGTCAGATTTAAATCTTAAAATATTGTTGTGATTTTTGAATAATGTGCAATTTTACTAAGTTTATTACCATAGTATAAGGAGCTTTTTGCTCAAATTTTGTATTTGTTTGCTTTTTGGATACTTTGAATTGTGGTCTTTATCTAGAGTGATACTGGAATGCGCATAAAGTATACTTTAGTTTATTTTTAAGTAATTGATTGTGAAACAACACAATAAATTTTGGCATTTCGGGATTTGAACTCGAGACCTCCAGATTCTTGGCCAAGGATCGTTACCTCTCAACCACGGAGACCGTTTTACGTTAAATGGAGAGCTAAGTCACTTAAACGTCCATTTGCAGCTTAAACACATGTTTTAAAATATGATTTGTGCAAATTACTGGGCATTATAATGCCATGCTGTTTAGTACGAATCTTTGCCCAATGGTAGGTATCGAATAAAATCGCCAACTTTGGATAAATATCGTCAGAATAGTTGTCTTTCATTGAAAAGCTCTCGATAATCTTCGTAACAGTTCATCTACTGATTCCGGTTTTAAAATTAGCCTTTTCACCATATAAAAGAAGATGATAAATAATTCCGCTCAGAAATTCTTAACAGCAAAATAAAATTGTTGTTGAAATTAAACTCGTGAAAAAAATTACACTTAAAATTTTTTCCGTTCGACAATCTCAGTATGTACCTAAGCTAGTGATACACAAACTTTTTGTCAGAAGGGCTAATTTACCTTTTTTATGTTATTCACAAAACGGTTCTTCAAATTTTGTTCCAAATCATCCTGGATTCATTCATTCGTTTGTTTAGAAACAAACATCAAAAATCTTTATTAAAATTTTCAAGAGAAACGAAATTCATAAAAATTGGACGAACTCCATGATTGAGTGGTTACAATGCTCGGCTCCTTGTTTAAATCCTGGCGTGCGCAAGTAAATTTTATTTGAATAATTTGACAATTATTTTATAAGCAATAATTATTAGCCTGAAACACTCATCCACATTGAAAAATCTCCTGATAAAAGATACATGACGCCAACGGGACAATGTGGATGAGTGTTTCAGGCTAATAATTATTGCTTATCAAATAATTGTTACCCTTTGTGCTATGCATGAAAAATATTGTCTTAAACATTAGTTTACCAAAAAAATAATAATGAATAATTTGAGTTTTTTTTATAAATTTACATAACTAATAGCATATTTGCGGCACGTTCTCCAGTTTCAGTATCACCACGGTGAAAGACCGCCAATCTTGCTTGAAATGGCTTTAGCCGTATTTGGTAACCAGATTTGAAGCGCCAGGTACTTCCCCACTTTTCTCTTCCCTATATCCCTTCCCAGGGAGCAGTCGGGACTTTTGTGCGGTACTTAAAAAAAAATCACTGCAGCACGAAAGTAAATTCGTTTACTATTACTTTCTGTAGTATTGATTACGCCACGATGGTCCATTAGCATAAAGAATTTACATTCATTACTTCGATCTTCTATCCCCCCATTGTGCCGGCAGTGAAAAGAGGGGATTACCCGAAAACAAGACATTATTACTGGGACGTTTCTTCTCAAACGCTTCATACTAATTTGTAGGATGGAGTTTGGGAAAAACAACGGTAAAAGCAATGTACTTTGTTTTATTTTTGTCTAAATCAAGCTGTGATAAAAACAGTAAAGTTATAAATAGGATTAGGGTTGCCACAGTAATGAGAAAAATCAGACTAAATTAAATCTGGCAGTGTTGGAACATATTTGATACTTAATAATTAGTAGAGTTATTTGAAAATATAATTTTTCAATGGTTCTGCAATCATTGTTTATTTCATTTGAAATAAAGCTAGGCATCAGAGGGCGTTTTAAACATAAAATTACAAACCGTACATTCTGTACCAAAATATAACATTTTTTTCAATAAAAGAAAATCACATCAATATTAAACATTAAATGAATACAATGAAAAAAAAATCGCTTAAAAAAATCGGTCGAGATAGAAGGTTGTGGGGTGGGGAAGAAGGTGGGAAAGAGGTAGGTGGGAGAGTATATGGCTATTCAGATCTGGTCACCAAACACGGTTAAAGTCAATTTAAGCAACGTTTCAGTTCTTAATGGTTTTATTACAAATAAATGTTTATTTTTTTTTTGAAATTGTATTTATCCAATAAAAAAATTTAGAATGTGTGATATACATAGGTATATATATATATTTCACTAGTAATAAGATAAAATACATTATGATATGATTAATATTTATTATTTTTCAATGTTCTCCCATAATAAGCAATTGCTTGTGTGTATGGGATGAGGTATTATTTTCCTAGATTTTTTTTTTATTTTTTAAATTTTGGTTTTTGTTTTTGTTTTATTTATTTACGTTTTTTTTATTTAGTTTAGGTTTTCAGTATATTTTTTTTAATTGTGTTTTGAATTCTTTGAAACTATCATTTAGTGATCTTATATTTTCTGACAATTTATTGAAATTATTTTATTTTGCAAAAACTGTTGTTTTTAAATCCTGACAGGAGGCTCAATAAAGATGATATAGGCCCTCAAGGCTCATGTCATCTTTAGGGATGCTGTGTGGAGTATTTTTTTAAGGAAAGAAAGGAGAGGAAGATCTGGGAAGGAAAATGGTATGAGGTGGTGGGTAGTAATCTGAGGTACAGTGTGGCCATGAGTGACGAATGATTGAATTCATCCTTCCCACTGCGGTGAAAGACGATGTGTTGAGAGTGGTAAAAAGAGTCCTGCTGGAGAAGAAAAAATATCTCCCTCAATGAGTCCCTTAAAATTTGGCCCGCCACACAGTAAGTGGGCAGACGCATTCACCGCCAAGATCTAGACAATCATCACCCTATGAACCCGGGACCCCTTGCTAAGTCACCAAACGTAGCGAATTTGGGGTGCCCTTCCTCAGAGATATTGGTTATACAATTAATGGTTCCCTGCCTCCCAAATTGAAAACTAGACAAAATGTACAAACCAACATACTAAAAAGGCTTTAATGTAAAATACAAAATAAATTATTTATAAACATATATAAGCATACTACACGTGGGAAAAATGATTCACGTAGGTATAAGACACAGTTTAAGATTAAATAATTCATCTTGCTTGAATCATTGCAGGACATGTGGAAAATATCTACATTTCCTGCGAGGTAGTTATTTAACCTAGTGAATCTTTCCATTGCATCACCATTGGTATGTTAGTTCTACACCTAGGAAGAATGGATTAAAAAGTATTTGATAATTCGCTGTTCTAAAATTACCTACTTTCTTCTTACTCTTTTTTCCACATAGAAGGTTAGGAGGGAAAACATTTCCCTGGGGATCTTTGGTGATGTTGTGTGTACGATGTTTTTAAGAAAAGAAATCAGTGAGTCTGGGTTTTGCAGAGATCCAAGCAAGGAATAATGCTTATTTCTTATTCTTTATTGAGATAGTAAAATTGAGGTACTTTAGATTTACGGTGATCTCTCTATCGGACTGTAGAGAGCTACAAAGTGACTTAGATAGGCTCTGCAACTATTGCATAGCTAATTATTTGGACCTCAATGTTTCAAAATGCCACACCATGTCCTTCACCAGAAACAAGCATATAATTAACTTTCCCCATTCACTCCGTGAAGAACCCGTGATCTCAAAAAGCGAATGTAAGGACCTTGGAGTCTACGTAGATAGTAAACTTATATTTAATACGCACATTTCTTCAATCACTGCTAGATCTTACAAAATGTTAGGTTTCATACTGCGTCTGAGTAAATTATTTAAAAATCCACGTACGCTAGTAATGCTTTATTCCTCAATAGTCAGAAGTACACTGGAATATGCATCGCCTGTCTGGAATCCCAAATACACTTACTATGTCAATAATATAGAGCGCATACAAAATAAATTTATTAAGTACCTAGGTTATAAATACAACAATAATTATATCTGCACTCTTCAATCCCTGAAATCCAGGCGAACGGTAGCTGATATGACATTTCTCCATAAAATAATACACAACAAAATAGACTGCTCAGAACTTCTATCCCAAATAAATTTTAACACCCCATGTAAAAGAACTCGACACACTAATCTTTTTCACACAACTAGTAATAATACAAACGCTGCAGCCAATTCTCCTATTTCTCGCATCCTTCAAACATTCAACTCAATTCAAACAAGCACAAATACCGATATATTTTTTGATTCTCTCCCTCTATTTAAGAAAAACTTTTTTAGCACACTGAATTCGCCCACATAACACATACAACCACACACAGACACACATGCACACGTACACACACACAAACACTCACACACACCTCTCTCCTTCCCCAGCACACTAATTAACTTTACTTAAAAATGTAACTTAACCGTAAAATGTATAATATACCTCATATGTATATAGGTCAGCGACATGTCATTGGTACCAATTATTGTACTAACTTTTATAACTTTGTAACTATTGTCATCTATGTAACTATGTACTGTTTGTTTCTGCAATAAACAAAAAATAAAAAATAAAATTAAAATAAGATAATGCTTATACATCTAAACAAACCATGAAAGTCACAGAAAAAGAAATGATGTTTAAAGAGGTTGTTCCGGTAAGACCGTTAAATCCTATGTTCGATTCCCCGTTGAAAACGTTATCTTTTTATTTTTCTGTGTCTTATTTTATTTCATGTTTCGTTTAGATATATTAGTATGAGCTTTCTATTCAATGATATTAAAAAATACTACGTTTGTAACAGCTGGGATTTTTATTCTTTATATGTGTTGCATATAACCAAAAGGGTATATTTATAATTTTATTTAAACAATCGATGGCTCAGCGCACACGTGTGTAAGTGCAACATATACATTAATTTTATTAATATACTCCAGGTTATTTACGAGGTATACCTTAAAATTGCTTTATAAAGCAACAAAATGAATTTAAATGTCCACTTCATATTGAGATGAAATAAGTAATGTAAATTTCTCACGAAACATCTATTTATAAGGTAAGTAATCTTGATAAATAAAGTCTTAAATTTTTTTTAATGATAAACTGATGTTTATAAGACAAGGTTTTTTGCATAGCACAAAGGATAACAAATAATTAGTCGCCCGAAATACCAATACAAATTGAAAATATCTCCCAAGTAAAAATAAATGCCACCGACGGGAATTGAACCCGCACCTTCTGATGTCAGGTTAAGCGCTCTGGACCACTGAGCTACGTCGGCTTATTTCCAACACGCCCAATAATTCCTCGGGAGATATTTTCAATTTGTATTGATATTTCGGGTGAATTAATTATGTATTTATTCAAAATTGCGCTTAACCCATCCGTGCGCTAAGCCTTCATAATATAATAGAAATTTTTTTTTTTTCTTTATTTCCTATTTTTGATGCTGATTTATAATATTTAACTTTATCGTGACCATGGTACATTGTAATAAAATAAACCGTGTTTCAGCATCATTGAATGATATAAGTACCAAGAGATACTAAGTCATTGGCGACATTGGATTCCATTAATATCTACAAGGAAGGTATTTTTAGAATGCATCATCAGATATATTCAGTGTAGATTGTTTTATTGAAATAAAAGACAAATATTCAGAAAAAAACTTTATTTATTTATTAATCCAATAAAATTAATGCCCAGTTTTAATTCCATAGAATTATAATACATATTATAATTGAAAAGATATGTGGAGTATTCTAGGCAATTTATAATTTAAAAGTTCATATTACAAATGGTATTTACAAAAAAAAAACTTTAATAAATTACATTTCATCGAACTTTTGATACAAATGTGAATAACAAGTTTAAAGTTACAAAGAAGAAACAATTGATATTAATTTACAAAAACTAAAAGCATTTTATACATTTTGTTACATAGAAACTATGTTTTAACTTTTTTCTAAAATATTTACAACATGGCTAAATAATTAGAAATTTATACACAGTTCGTATCACTTTTTCATTTTTAATGAAATAATAGTTCACATTTAGTTTTAAATACAGCTAATATAAATAAATACATTTAATAAGGGATTAGTTCACTGTCTTACACGATGGCAAAAATATGCTTGGTTTAAATTTTTTTCCAAATTCACTTTGGACATATTGTTTTTGCGATTAGTTGTTTTAGTTGTTAGGCAGTTACCTGAAAAAAAAATTATAAACATTAATGATTTCACAAAAACAATATTTGATTGAAGAATTCCATAGTCAAGCGAAGCGCGGATTGAATGCTTTAATTACACAACAGGGAAATAACGCTATAAAGTGTGTAATTAAACAAAACTTTAGTTCAGTAGGTACATTGTGCCTTTGGAATAGTGGGGTTCCATCTGTCTTTTGTAAATGAGATATTAAGGTTTTAGTTTCGAATACCGAATAAAATACTAAAACATAACATTTTTAAAAAGCGAATACAAAGACCATATAGTAATTGATTTTTTTTTATGACACATAATTTCCGAATTTCTAATTTATGAAATATTTCTCTTGAACTCATTAAGTTCTTGATCTTAAATATATATTTATATTTAATAATATCCATACAAAACGTTGAGACAAAACGGTTATTATATGACAAAAATAGAAAAAAAATAAGATAGATTTTTTTCTCCGGAAATTATTGAAAACGCATTTTGTTCTGTTATTTAACATGTTATAGGTAAGAAAAAAATTACAGCGTTTCATTAAATGCTACATAGACACTGTCGAAAGATGTTTATTCTATTTTGAACGAGTCGTGTTTTTCTGACATATTTTCACATTTTTCGCAATCATTTCATTTTTTTCTAACAATCATATTTACGCATCTCCCTTTCAAACCACTTTACTCTTCTTTTTGAATGTTTACTAAGGATCGTTTAACTAAGTTTAAAAAAAAATTTAGAACCTCTTTGATTTGAAAATCAGCTAAACTCAGAGCAACTGATTCAATCTGATTAATTTAATTAGTTTTTTTTAAGCTAAACGCCATATTTTTGGTGAACAACGTTTTCAAGCGTTATTTAAGACAATTCACATTTTTATAAATTTCATTTATATTCTAAGTTTTACGCATTTTGCAGATGTAACCTTGTTGTCCCAAGGGATTTTGATTGAAGTACAACGCAAATGAAACCGCGTTGCTTCAAAAATATTTTATCCGTGGCAGATAGAACTAAGTTGCCCGTTAATTTGCAAATGAAACATTTTTATTCTAAATCTAAAGAATAAATATAAAGTAAAAAATTTAATAAATTTCAAATTGAACCAAGTTCTTCATAAAGGGCAGATGAAACTTTTAAATAGAATTTTGTTGCTTTATTTTCTGTGAACCTACATAGAAGATGAATTTATTTTAGATAGGGGAAAAAAGGTAAGATTTTGATGCAAAAAAATCATATATGGCCACAATGTTAGGATGGATGTTACATTGTTGCTCCAAGGCTACGGCATTCCTTTGCTAAAATGTCTTGTCGTATACCAATTTTTATTTTATTTTTATGAACATGTAATATTTATAGAGCTATTAACGACAGTAAGCTATGTTTTAAGAAATCAAATTAAGAAAAAAATAACGAAGCTTATCCTTAGCAAGGCCTAAGTAAAATGAATTTCTTTCTAGGAGACGACCTCATTACATATTTGTTGACCTTGTGAAAATAAAGTTGAGAATGAGCGTTAATTTAATACTAACAGACCTTTTTTACAATATTTTTAATTATGATTGTGACTTTGTAAAAATAATACATAATATATTTTTGGTCCTGATGTGTCGTTGGAATAATTAAAAACAAATATTGTGATTGCAAAAGGGAAAAGGTGAAATTAAAGGGCTAATTTAGGGTGGAAATGTAGAGATTCTATGTTTGAGTAACACTTTGACTTAGCGGTTTCTTTCATCGATTAGAAAGAAGCGGTTTCATGTTTATGTCATATTTTTCCAGAGCACTTCATTCTATTGATTAGAAAAAGCGGTCTGATGTTTAGGTTACACTTTGCCAGAGCGCTCCCTTCTGTTGATTAGAAAAACCTGTCTCATGCTTAGGACATATTTTGCCAGAGCACTCCCTTCTATTGATTAGAATTAGTGGTCTCATGTTTAGGTCATACTTTGCCATAGCGCTCCCTTCTATTGATTAGAATTAGTGGTCTCGTGTTTAGGTCATACTTTGCCATAGCGCTCCCTTCTATTGATTAGAATTAGTGGTCTCATGTTTAGGTCATACTTTGCCATAGCGCTCCCTTCTATTGATTATAATTAGTGGTCTCATGTTTCGGTCATACTTTGCCATAGCGCTCCCTTCTATTGATTAGAAAAAGCGATCTCATGTTTTTAGGTCACCCGAACGATCAGAAAAAGTGGTATCGTACGCCATCTGAGATCGGTGCAAATTTGAAAAAAATACTGATTTTGGTTGCGGGTCCTAAACCTGTGTTTGTTACTCTGGTTCAATGATTTCGAATTGGTTTTGAATTTAAATGTTATTGTTTATAATGAAACTGATAGCGTCAAGAATTAAAACTATAAAGTAACTCTCTATGTAAATATAAAATAATATTTTAGCAGAAAATTATGTGCCAAGAATTCAAACTATCCCATCTTTTTGCCAAGGGTCTGCGCTAGTATTATATTGTTTTCTAAGAATGTAATCTACTGTACGTATCATTTTATTTCTTGCTAAAGAATACTGAGGCCAAGGGAGGTTTGGACCACCGAAACCACCCCCACCCCACTTTTATACACGCCCTTGCCTGCAAGACACGCACAAGTTCTCTCTTACCTTCTGCAGTAAAGGTTCTCCTCACTCTTGGTCAGCTCGCCTCCCGCCGCCACGCGGTCCCTCAGGATCTGCATGTTCAGCTCGTGGATCTTGGCTTCTAGGCACCGGTACTCCTCGGGCTTGTACTGCGCTATGATGGTCACCAGCGGACCCGTACCCTGGTTCAAAACAAACATGTCGATAGTTAAATATTGTGGCTTCGGATTCTCTCTACGATTAATTACATTCAGTTTCTGGAAATCGGTAGTTAGCATTTTATCAGTTAGAAAGTAATACGTCGTGTAGTATACCTTGCAACAGGCTATTCATGGATGTCATTCTTGACACTTGCACCCCTTATAAGACAAAATAATATTAAAATATAATTTTGTGAAGTTTCTCACTTAACCAATACATCAATTACACTTAATATAATTATGACAATTTGTAAATTTTAGGAGAGAGGAATAGTGTCGTGTAATTAGAGCCCAGTCAATAGAGTAATATATTAAAGGCGAAGATGTAGTAAATATTATAATTATTTATAACTAGCTGACGTGTACCCGGTTTGAGGTTGAGGTTTTGAGGTTGTGAATTCTAGTGTTCCTAAATACTGGGTATTGTTTTAGGGTGGAAATAATATTATTCTAAAGAATTGAAAAAGTATATTTTATATAAATTATGTTTCACTTGATCGTGTCATGTTATCATCGGGCGTCCCCGACTTCCGGCCTTCACTACTGTGTACCACATTTTTACTATTAAAAATACGTAACCTGACTTATTTTATTTAAAACATGTCCAACCAAAATTTAAAAAGAAGTAAACAAAAATGTGAAAACAACCATAAATTTTTATTTTACCACATTAACCTTTTTAATATTTTTCAAATTTACTCGGCTTTCAACGCACGCAGGAGTATGTGAACCGTAAATGGCGCAAAAAGAAAATAAATTACGAAAGCAAAACAAAAGAAAAGTGGGACAAATAAATAAATAAAATTTATTAATCACGAATATTTCGCAATTAAAAATCGCTGTAATTGAATCCTTTTTAGCAATCAATGTCATCGTTAACGACAAAGTGGATGAATCAGGTAATGCGATCAATGGAAAACGTGAATCCTGACTTTAAAATCCATTGAATAGAGCATGTTTTCAGTGTAGATTGGATTCCATTTAATTTGAAACGCGAATGTGTTCGTATGGCGCGGGTTAATTAATGATCTTTGATTCTGTGATGATGTTAGATTGGAATATCCGTTCGCCATACACGAGCTTACAAAGCTGTGTATAATTATAAAAATAATTGACTTTGTATCGGATTACAGTTCCCAATTCGCGCCGTTCGCACGCAGCAGACAGATTGGGATTTTCGATTTAACACTGAAATATAGACGACCCAAAACGAAGTAGGTAATTATCAGATTAAAAAGGTCACCATTCATTACAAATATTGAAAAATAAGTTTTTTTTTAATTCTTGATAAGACCTAAATAAACGGTAATTGGATCGAGTTTCTTCTACATCTGATACCAGGATTTAACTTACAATATTTTACGCTGTACTTTAAATACCTGTGAATAATCCAATTGATTTGGTTAGAAAACCGATTCAATCATCATTTGTTCTAAAAATCTGAGAAGTTGATACAAAAGAGTGTTAATAATATTGATTGTAACCAAAACTTTAGCGTCCCTGCTGAGTACAATATCAATTATTGATACACTCCTGCACAGGCTACCAAAGTAGTCGATAAGGACCCCTTATAGGTCAATTTAAATTGCACGGGTCATTGTTCACTAAAAACAATTTCCAGAGTCCACGAGATTTAAATGGAAGTAGATGCAAATGGACTCACATTTTCATCAAGTCATCTTCAACATTCAGGCGTTCTTGTAATATAATATTTTATTGGATTAACTTCTTATTTAATTACTGTGAAGATTAAACCCATCAATGTAATATATCATCGAAGAAAAAGATAATATTCACAAATGTAAACGAAACATGACACAGAACATGACAAAGAAAAATAAAATGTTAACGTAGTCTGTAGTGGATAATATTGTAAATTTTGAATTTGAAATATGAGATAGACAATAATGACATTAAATAATTAGGTCTGGATGGCCGAGTGGTTAGAGGCATTGTCCCGGTAGGCCAGAGATCCTGGGTTCGATTCCCAGTTGAAACCGTTACCTTTTTTTTCTATGTCTTGTTCTGCTTCATGTTTCATTTTATTAGTACTATGCAAATAAAAATATAATAAAATTAATAAAACTGTCTGACAGCGAAGATATATAATTACAATTAATGACTTACATCTAAGACTTATAACTAGTGACTTAATAACATACATATATACTATTAACATTATATTAACCAAGATAACAGCAAATGCGAGTAGTAGCTGATTTAACATTTATACATAGAAATTAAAACAAAAAACATCGACTGAACTGAACTTCGGTCCATTATTAACGTTAACATACCTTTGAGATGTACACGATATACAGTGCTATTCCACACGTTTAGTTATAAAACAATACACCATCTAATTCGTCAGCTAACCGTGCTCTTCATACTCTATATAATATTTGTCAAAACTTAAACAATGACATTTTTTTGGAATCATTGCCCTACTTCAAACGTGGCATCATGTCAATAATATAAACTGTTCAATGGACATACATGAACAGACGTACGCAGTCACACACACACACACACACACACACACACACTTACACATCCACCTATACACTACAAACGTCACCTGGTAATTAATGAATATACATACCATTTACAAGACATTACAAGGAAACATTTCACAGGTATCCAACATCAAATATTTAATTCCTGTTAATAGTTTCATTACTGTAACTTATGTACTGTTTGTTTCTATAATATTAAATAAAAAATACATTTCTTTGCATAAACACCCTCACCAGGCTGAGTTGTTTTTGGGAAAAACTCATAATATGGTCTCCCTTATTGTCGTGGTGAGAAATATTATGTAAAACTAAACGGTGTTAGAAAAAGAAAACACGACGCTTTATATTCAAATCTAGAATTTAGCAAGAGAATAATTAGAATGTGAATTTAATTATTAATAATTTTTTTACTACCACAAAAATTGAGACGACAATAACGTTCATATACGTTTGTCAAATAAAACTTGTGTGTTTTTTTCGATATCAGTAATTTTAGTAAAATAAAAAATTGTGAGACATAAAATTTTTTTTTCTTGAAAATATTAATATTCCATTAAAAAAAATAAAGAGATAAATTGAAATGAAAGAAATAAAAGGAGAAAATTTACTAATTTGACATTAACTTACAGACTTATGGACTTAAATTTAAAAATTTATGTTTTGTGGTTATGTAGATTTATAGAAAATTGTATATATTTTAAGCTAATGAATAAATGTAATTAATCGTGGATATTTACCGTAGATGATGCATCGCACAACATTAATCAGATTAAGGCTCCCACTTACGTGTTTATTCATCAGTAGCACTTTGACATGGAAATTACTAGGGTAAGATAATGATGATGATGATCAGATGAAATAATAGTTCAAGTACCTTTAGAGCCCGGGCCGCTTGTTCGTGGCTCGCAGCGGTCAGGTCCGCACCGTCCACGGCCAGGATCTGGTCTCCGCGGTGCAGCCGGCCGCGCGCCGCGCCGCCCCCTGACACGCCGGATACGAACACTCCCCAACCACCGCCCTCGCCGCCCACGATGTCCATGCCGAGCCGGGAACCGCTGCGCCGGAGGGTCACCGTGCGAACACCCCTTAACAAAAATAACAACTTTAATATTTCACAAATGTAATCGATTAGCTAGAAAAATTCTGATCTCCAGTCAACCTTCGTGTATTTAAAAATATATATTACGAATGTTTTCGAGTGAAAAAAATATCTGATATTGGTTTACGTTTGCCATGTGGAAACTTTCCCTCTTTGAAGTATTTATGAAGGATGATATGTGTGCGATATTCGCGTAGACTATCGACACATGCAATATGCATTAGATTATAATGGTTATAATCAAGGCAGGTATGTGCCTATTTAAATTAATGCTCTGTTTGCTGAACCAAAAAGATAGGTATTCGCGAATGTGACTTACGGAAGAGTTGGTTGTGATGTTCGATGATATGGTCCTTTTGGTAGCGCTCGTATGGTGGAGGAATTCACAGGCACTCGTATAAGATTGAGCTAATTATAACTACGGTTAAAATTCGAATTTCGATTCAAACCAGTAAAATTTGAATCCTAGCCTCCTTATTGGTTGGAGCGTAAAAAGAGTTAAAACAATTCAGCGTCATGAAACAATAAGAGACGCACTATACCCATTTTAACGAGTGATCCCTGACATTATTACGTCTGCGGTGAATTTTTTTATGTTTCCTTTGATGACCTACATATGTATTACTGTGAGATATACGATTTAAAGAGTATTAAAATGTGGCATTCTGGAGGAGGCCCACCACTTCTCCGCCCTGTTTTAGGTAGGTACTGATGGTACTCCTTCAGAGCTCTCGCAAGGACGTTAATTTTTTGATATAACGTGTCTACATTTCAAGTTTCAAAACAAACCTCCAACCTCCAAGGTGGCAACACTACGATTTTTATTGGCATTTAAAAAATTACCATAAACATTTTATAATATATTCCTAAAAGTCATCGACCGCAGTCGCTTGGATGGTGATTTTTTTTACTAATTTCTTTTATATAACACTAAAAAAGTGAAGTGAAAAATATCCTTTGTAACACGTTGGTGTTATTAAACATGTTTTTAATTTAGTTAAAAGTGGTAATTTACAGTTTACAAGAAAAAACAATCGGAAAGCTACTTTAAAAATTATTTTTTTTATGTGATCAAAATTTTACTATTTTTAATTATCAAATTTTCATTTGCATTCAAAAAAAATATTTTTACTGTTTTATTTTGGATGTTATGTTAAAAAATACAAAATCGCTTTGAAAATTAATTTCAATAGTGAATATTTTTATATACATTATGTTTTTCAGAATACCCTAGGGGTTATCCATTTCAATAACTCCGTCGATTTTAAATGTTTTTCTTTTACCAGGGTTATTTTGAGTATATTAGTTTTAACGATGAGCAAATATTTATGTTTGCCGTTTTTTAATAAAATTTATTTTCAATGTCTGGGTTTAAAACAACGTAAAATTTATACAAAAAAATTATTATCATATTGCCTTCTCCGGGTTTTATGACATTGACTTCTGTGTTCGGGCAAGACTTACAAAAATGTGAATTTCTTGATAGTCTTAATATTATTTTACTATCTCTTTACCCTCGTTTCCTATTCTTTATTTTACAGAAAATTCTCCGACATTCAAGAAACCATAGAAAAACAGACTCCAGCCCGCGAAACGTTAAATGATATGAAATGTACATATTTGAACGCGAGTTTGAGAACAAAATTTTATTGATAAAAATTGCTTCTGTAACATCCTCGTGAACCCAAATATGACAATAAATTCTTTAGAAATCTTAATAATAAAATTGAGAAGTCTTTTTTTCGGTTATCGTTATTGATGTGACATCCACAAATATCGAGAATTCAATGATTCCGTATTGAATCCCGTGGCTTTGTGTCAAATGCGGAATAAATAAAAATCCCCAAATTGATGAAACAAGAACGTATGAATCTGAATTTATCCAAATAACTTTACAAGAAGATTTCTGCCATATATTGTGATTCCTGGAAAATATTATTTCAAATGAAATATTTTCCATGACATATATTTCAACAATGCAGCGAAATTTTTCTTAGAAATCTGGTAACGCCAAATTATCAAATGTACACAACTTGTTATGTCGGGAGTTTTACTTACTAGTTTTTTAAGGGGTTCTTTTAAGATCACCACTTAATTGCCTTTTTTATATGTGAAACCGCACAAAAGTTCCAACTGCTCCCAAACGTTTCAAGCCAATGTGAATATGGCAACCCCGTTTGAGGCATGTTGTGAGGATGAAGTGGAGGGGATGGGAATGAGACGGGGAAGAGGAAAGTGAGCGAGTACCTGGCTATTCAGATCTGGTCAATAAACACGGCTAAAGCTATTTCAAGCTAAGTTTCATTTCTGAATGGTGGTCTTACACTAGGGCGATACTGACAGCATATTCCTTTCTGGAACGTGCCGCAAAACACACAAAATATTATTTTGAATATTAGTTATTTGTGAAATAACACAAATTAATAAAACAAAATTTACTTGCGCACCCGCGACCTCCAGCTCGCTAGTCAAGAGCCTTACCGCTCGACCACGCAGCCCGTCATTGATTACATCCATTACGAGCTTTGGAGGTAAGAAATATATATGTAACGGTTCAAAATAATGTTTTTTGTGTTATGTATATAAGTAATGAAATATTATATCAGTGGCTTAGTTGGCATCGCGTCTGGGTCTCAGGCAGGCGTAGCGTGTTCCATTCCTTGGCTGGATAAGTCTATCACGACACAAGTAACATTGACATAAAATATTGCTAATTTATTAAGAATCTCTTTAAATTATTCGTTTTTCGGTTAAAAACGGGACTGCAGACTTTTAACGAATGAATTGGCAGGTATTCTTATAAATTATCAGTAATACACCAATGCATTTCGCGATGTCGGAATACGTGTTGATTAAAATACTAATATTTTCTCAATTCGCCATTGTGTACTATTAGGACAAACTCAAATGCATAAACACGTCTTTGATAAATTATTGTTTAGCATCGAAACATTTTTATGGTTATTCTAATACGGTTCCTACCTAAATTGCCCTCTTCCTTGTTTATTCCATTTTCTTAAAGGTCTTACCATTGAAAAAGGCCCGAAGATATCGATCTGGTGAGTGGTTTATTCTATGGGATTGATGTTATTGTCGTCGTTGCATATTTGTGGCCCCCTCGTAATAATTACCCGAAAACAGTAACATTAATTAGCACCAATCAGTATACATATAAATTAAATTGTGTGTTATCGAGAATGAGCATAGAATCGATGAGCCGATTCATGTTGCAAAAAAATTTTGCACTGATTATACAGGATTTTCCAATAAGAGGTGTTATTTTGAATAGCCTGCTATTTCGGTAGATGTTACTTTTAAAGCTGTCATTTTTAAAATTTGACTAGTAAAAACTACGTCATTAATAAAAATGGAACGATACACGCTTCAACAACGCATTAAAATTATTAAAATACACTTGAGTGAATCAAATGCAAATCATCTTGAGTGATGAGGCCCATTTCCACCTCGGCGGCTTCGTCAACAAGCAAAATTGTCGCATCTGGGGCTCGGAAAACCCCAAGAATTATTGTTGAAAAACCTCTCTATCCTCAACGTGTGACTGTTTGGTGCAGTTTATGGTCCGGCAGAGTTATTGGACCTTACTTTTTAGAAAATGAGGCTGGAGCAACAGTTACAGTGATTGGATTGCGCTATTGAGAGATGATTCATGATTTTTTATGGCCGGAATTGGATGGTATTGATCTGGGCAGCGTTTACTTTCAAGAAGATGGCGCTACGTACCACACAAGCAACTAAAACATTGATCTTTTACGATTGAATATCAAAATACCACCTCTTATTGGAAAACCCTGTATTATGTTTTACTTGCGTCTCTTACTTTTCTGTAATATTTGTGTTTCATATATATTTTTAATTTTGAATTCTTATTTTTATTTGTTCCATATTTAAACCTTTATTTAGGTATATGAAAATTAATGTGTCCTATGTCTGAATAGATTTTGGTAATTGTTGTACCTATTTTTATATAAACTGAGTTTTTATAACTGGATTGGTCTCACATAAGTGAGATTGTCTTTAAATACCCAGTATAAATAAATAAATATCATGTCGTGAAACTTTAACTATTTGTGACACAAAAACCGCTCGTTTTGTGAACCATTACTAGATAAAACATTCAAGACTAACATTAAAACTTCTAATTGAAGCCACAACATTCACAAGATAAATTCCTTTCCACACCTTTTTCTCCTTGATAAACACAATTGTTCAGTCTTATTTTCTTAATAAAATTTACAGTCCATTCGTCGAGTACCAATCAATTCGGTACGCAACAATAATACATGTTTTAAAAGTTTATTAGGAAATGGTAAGCTATCTCATTTTTAACAGGATTTTAATAAATCAGAAACACCCATTTATATCCGTGCGTACTGAAAGCACTTAAAATTTTGTTTATAAATCGCCTTTCATGCCGAAGGTAAATTTATGGCCATAATGCATTTCTTATTACGAAAATAGCGAAGCATAAAGTGTTCAACGAAATTCCCCAGATGTGGGAAGGATATGGAAAAACAGGCAGAATAAGCAAAGTAGGTACAATACTTGGAAGCTGAAATTTCCAAAAGAGGTAGTAATCTCGTAAGCAATGTTCCTGTTTCTCGACTTTATTTTGGGAACGTGACAAAACTGGCAAAATTACCGCAAAGGCGGGGAATATTTCAATTTAGATAAGAAATGCTAAGGCCAACGAGAAACAAAGAGATGAAATAATACGAATTACATATAAAAATCTGAAGCGGAAAATAAAAAAAATCTCTTCCGAGAACAAGATGTAGACTCTGTGATTCGATTTGGGAAACTTTTTTACTTCAACAGATTTAAACTATGAAAGTTTTTCAATTGGACTTATTATTATGCAAAAGTAGTTGAAGAAATCAAAAGGCCGCCACAATTTTAACATACAAATCGGTTTAATGAACGTTCGATAGGTATTTCAGCGATAGTTTGCAAGTTACTTGATAAAAGCCTTAAGAAAATAGCAAAATCGTTTGGAGAAAGTCATGTTTATTTATCAACCAACCTTGGTATTTCGTCGTCAGGAGTCGCTAGTTCATGAAGAGCGGAACACGAAGTGGCCTGTGATCGCTCTGAAAAAAAGTAATTACATTTATATTAACAAAATGGCTGACAATCAGAAGGCTGCGGGTTATTTCCCATTTCTTAAATTTTTGTAATAAATGTTTATATGTAAATACTTCAATGTTGTTGTGTAGATTGTGTAGTTCACTAGTCTGGAACCAAATTGAGTATAACTCCCCTATTTGGTCACTGCATTCTAAGGTTCACTTCGATTCTATTGAAAAATATATTTTTTAAACATTTAAATTACAAATTGCATGCGTTTACGTACATACTTGCTTTAATATGTTTTTTTTTTTTTTTCATTTCAGGCCTATTATTTAAAATCATTGTTTGTGCAAAAATATTAGCAATTTGTTAATAAGTAAAAGATTTATAAGAGGTTTCTATGTCACTGTGATGTAACGCTATATATACTACATCTAAATGTATCCTTTTGTACTTAAATAATGTAATTAAATACATATAATATTAATACATAACATAAATAAATTTAATATTCTCGTTGAAATACACAACGTCTAATGTCTTATGAAAAATGTGACATTATAAAGCTGCCCGACCAAACATTGATATCGGATATCACTTTTATTTTTTAAATCATTATTGCCCTCTTTGACAGCCCTGCATTATTGCAAGTGATTTTATTTAATGTTCTTAATATAGTCACACGATCTAACAATATCTCTCACTGTACAAAACAAACATTTTTGTTCAAACATGTTTAGTAGCCAACGCGCAGACAACGAAAAAACTTAGATAGCGTTTTACATATATTTTTGTTTAACAGTTGTTAGTTTACATTTAATTTTTATAGTCTCAAGTTAAATTTTAACCATGTTGGCATGTTAAATTGTTTTATAATTTTATAAATAAATAATTTATTCTGTATATTTAAAGGTGGACTTAAAATAGAGTACCTACCGCTAAATTATGGATAAATATGCCCGAAAACCGAAACAGCATTTAGAATAAGATAATAAATTGGCACGCCGCGCCGTCGCAAATCAAGTTGGTTCCAGAGAACGCTCAAAATATTCATTAATGAAAATAATAATAATATTAATTTATGAAACAGGGGACTGATGACTATGAAACAGATGAACCGAGAAAACGCTTTGACCAGTTCGAAATAAATACTATAAAGTGAAACAAATCATGGCCTAAAAACGAAAAACATTAGATTCTAATCTTCTCACATAGACGAAACCCAATATATGACATTTTCTATACACAAACATATTCTTTTCCATAGATGTAATATTTTATCAACTCATGCTTAGCAAAATTAAATAAACCTGAAACATCAAGAAATATTTTAAGAATCTGTAGTGGTACGCCACTACTCGAGTCGGTCGGTGTCGGGTACTACTGTATTACATATTACCAAGCGCTAAGGTGCTACGGTACCTAGGTCGTCGTAGAACCTACTGGACACTTCGGCCGTTGTTTAGAGGTCCGCTATTCCTATAAGTACGGGGCGAAAAAATCGCTTCAAATTATTGGTAATCAGGTTAAAAACGGGATTGCAGACCTCAAAAAATGAATTAACAGTTTCCTGATAAAATTTTAGTAATATATTATCACGATGTCAAAACAAGTCTTCATGAACTCCTAATATTTTAGCATTTTGTCATTATACATTATCAAGGAAAATGCTGGTTCATGGAACACGTGTTTTGATATGTTAGGAATTTGCTAAAATTTTATCAGGAAACGGCCTGCAATTCCGTTTGTAACCCAATAATTTGAAGATATTCTTTATAACCAATACTATTTTTTTTCCTTGTAGGTACATCTTTTACTTTTTTTAGTTGGTCGATCCTAGACCTTTAGACTCTAAGAGCTGTATATTTTGCTCTCTTACAATCCGTAGCAAATTACGGGCAGCATTGTTGCTGCACACAACTCAAAAACTCATATTGAGAATTATATTTAAATGCCACCCTACTCACCCCCCAGATACTTTCTTTGCACGTTCTTGGGGTTAGAATATTTGACAGCTATTTACGAAGACCTGTGCTATGAATGGACAAACAACCTGTGTATAGCTCCACCAAACCGAAGTAATTGTATATCTAAATAAATATACTTTAAAAAACCAGTTCGGTTTATCAAGAAATCGGAATTGAAGAAATGAAATATTGAAAGTATAATAAAAGGTTATATAGTGATTCTCGGTTAAACAGGAGGAGGGCATCAGATTTGTGCTTACATTCCTCATGCACGCTCACAACATAACCATCAGTTTATCTTTTTTTATTTTCTATAGTTTTTTTTGCTATCTTGTATTAACTAACACTAATAGGTTTATTGCGTGGTAACTATTTTGAAATGTAAATATCATGTTTTATTTTTATATCATTCTCCCTTTCAAGGGTATAGATAGACCCTGGCCTTGCAATCAGTTAGGCTAAGACAATCTAGAGCAGTCACCTTATAACCTACTGACGCAAGCTGTAGCATATTGACACAGTAAAGCTATACTGCTGTAACCGCCATTATTTACCCAGAAACATGTTTTTTCTGCATAGATCCAAATTAGCGTCCGCTTGTTTTAATATGATTTTATGAGCACTGTTTTAATGACAATTCAGTTTCTAAATTATTTTGTCTATCGTTATGACATGTTAACCAATTGTTTTACGATTTAATCCAACAAAGTCAGTTGTAGCCAATTCAAATAAGAGCTTTCAACCCTAAGGCCTTAGACAGGCTAATGGAATTTATTGTTTTTTTTTCAATATTTCAAGATATCAAAATAAATACGACCAAAGAACCTTGGAATACAACATCCAAAAAAAAAACTTATTGAGAATTTAATAAAAAAATGGTGAAATGGTGAAAATTTTTTTTCACCAAATTTCGTATTCCATATTCATTTTTTTGTTTTTTTATAAATATCTTATGTTCATGATTAAAATAATAAGCAAACAATATAATTTCTTATGTTTGTATCTAACATTCTAAAATATAAAAGATAAATCTTACAATTTCAGTACATATGATAAATGTATGCCGCCGTCCTAACAACAGTTAGTGGTTAGTGTAGAGTGAGAAAGAGATATTAAAATAGTATAAAATACCGTATAGTAGTTTAATTTCTCTCTCATATCCCAGTTCGCAAGTAGTAAACACTGATCCGTATTCTCCGTATCATTTGAGTTTTTCGAGCAGAAGAACATTAGGTAGGTATATATATATTCGCGACTACTACCCCGACCATCTCCTCAAACGAAACGCATTTGAACGCCTATGATGATATTGACCCCATAGTCACTGCAAACATGGTGAAAACCGCCATTAAAAACATGAAATCCGGAACATCAGCAGGACATGACGGCTTAAGTATCGAACACGTCAAACATGCAGGGGTAGCGATTCTGAAACTACTGGCAACATTGTTTACCGATCTCATAAAGAGTGGTTATCTACCCAAAGACATGACAAAGACAATCATAATACCGATAGTAAAATCTAAACTGACAGACATAACTTTACAGGAAAATTACAGACCGATATCCATCGCCACAACGACCGCCAGAATATTTGAACGAGTTCTCTTAGACCAAGTCGGACCCCAATTGAAAACGAAAGACAATCAGATGGGTTTCAAAACAGAATGCTCCACGGACTCAGCCATATTCTGCGTAAAACGGACGCTGGAATACTACAGGAAAAGAAAAACAACAACTTACGCATGCTTTTTGGATCTTAGTAAGGCATTCGACAGAGTTTCCCACCCCCTACTATGGAAAAAACTAAAGGAAAGAGGGATACCATGGAAAGTGGTAAAAATTCTCGAATCATGGCATAGTCAACAGAAAAACCTTGTAAAGTGGAAAGACGGATTCTCAGAACCCTATTTCTTGAAAAGCGGGGTCAGACAGGGAGGATGTATGTCCCCAGTACTGTTCAACTTATACATGGACGAATTAACCCACAGATTAAACAATGCTGGAGTGGGCTGCCACATCGGAGGTCTATGTGTTAACAATATGAGCTACGCAGATGATATGGTTCTGATGGCACCGTCAATACGGGGATTAAGAATTCTCCTGAAAATCTGTGAGGAATTTGCTCACGAAACCAACATGATATATAATGCGAAAAAAAACAGCACTGTTGGTCATAAAACACGGGGAAGGCCCAAAAAACATTCCCCCAGTCTTTTTGAACGGTGAGATTCTGAAAACAGTAGAAACCACAAAATATCTAGGACATATCATCAACAACAAGTTAACGGATGATGAAGATATTGACAGGCAGAGGCGTGTACTGAGTATAAAATGTAACATGCTCAGTAGAAGATTTCGGCTCTGTAGTCCACGAGTGAAAAGGACGCTCTTCTTAGCCGTTTGCACCACCCTGTACACATGCGAGCTCTGGGCTAATTTCAAGAAAAGAACAATGGAAAGGCTTCGGGTTCAATATAATAACGCCTACCGATTGATGTTTGGACTCCCAAGGCACTGCAGTGCCTCCTCGATGTTAACAGAAGGGCGAGTTCCAGGATTTACAGCTCTGTTAAGAACCAGGATTGCAGGACTGAGGGAAAGGATAAACCATTCCAGAAACACTATTATCATAGAATCCCGTCTGACTTCAGGATCGAGCATTGAAGACCATTGGAGAAAGATACTTGCTCCCACAATCTTAGATCCGATGGATTTCCGTGCTTCTCTGCTTTAACTTAATTTCATTTTCTATTTAATTTTTAATTTTTTTTAATCTCTTTTTATTTATTTTACTTTATGTAAATATTATTTGTACTTATATCCTCTATGGGATGTGTGGGATTGCACTAACCTCCCCACATCCTGGAATAAAGAATTTATTATTATTATTATTATTATGTGAATGAGGGGACAACCAACTCACGTCTGCCTGGGAACTCTTCCTGTATGACGTCTCTAGAAGCCGGGATGATGATGAGCTCCACGGTGTCTCCGGCGGCCTTGAGAGCTGCAACAGCCTCTGCGTGGGTCACCCCGATCAGGCTTCGGTCACCAATCTACGCAGGTAAAATAACTTATTAAAAGTCACCAACGTCTGATCTTTCATCCTGTGTGAAAACCACTCGGGTCACCAAATGTCATGTCACTATAAAACTCGTTCTATCTAATTTTATATTATGGTCAGACTTATATCTAAATATTCATAAATATGAGATTCTCTGTGACGGTGACACAGATTTGATTTTTATACAAATCTACAGTTTATTACGAGAAATTATTGATGAAGTTTTGCACACTTGACCTTCAAAAAAAAATTAAGGTCACTCTCTACATGTTATTCCTATCATGTAGACTTTCTATCCCTATCCCATTTTACCGTCCCTTAAAGCAGAATTTTGCTTCTTGATGAAATTTAGCACACTTGATGTTCAAAATAAGACGAAAATTATTAATGTGCACATCTGATTTGAAAAAAAAACTCTATGAAGAGCCCGGACAACGCCGGGGACTTCAGCTAGTATAATATAACATAAAGAAAGAGCACCAACTTTGTCTTTGCATTTAACAGTTTACCATAGACGCTCCCGTCTTATTTTAAATAATTGTCAAGTATTGCCATTTTTTCATAATTATTTGTACATAAAAAGAAACAAAAATTAAGTGACAATAGCCTTTATAATACATTTTTAACTAAATATGTTATTATTAGTTTCCTATGTGGTAAATCAAAAGTCACGTTTACAAAATAAAAACACCGAGAAGCGATTTTTAAGACAAGCTAGGTTTGCGTTAAAAATTATAAAGCTTTATTTGCATAATATCTCCGTTTGTTGAATGAAAATCTGGAAGATTCTTTCACCTGCTATCAAATATGCTTAAATTTCATTTTAAGATAAGTTCATTTTTAATAATAATAGCACACAAGAGTACCTAATTACCAACATAGAACACTTTGCAACTATGTAGAATATGGACATTCAAATAATTCAGAAATATTTTGAAGGAAACCCAAAGTATAGTGAACAACAATAATAATAAATATTTCTATTTTTTTTTGTGAAAAATATATATAAAGATTTCCTCACTGGGATCTCCCGTGCTATTAGATAATTGCAATTAAAAATTATTAAAATTTATTGTTAGCAAAATTTTGTACTCATTCAGTAGAATGAATAACATAACGTAATTATAAATATTATATTACTAAGTGTTTTTATCTCCGTATCTGTTGAATCCAGCTTTTTATTTGAGATTTAAATGTTATCAGATTGTTTTGATTTTTGAATGAGATTGGGATTTTGTTGTAGAGTTTACTACCAAAATATAGTACTTTTGACCGAATGTTGTATTTGTAGTTGCTTGTTGGATGTGTTTTGGACCTTGAGATCTAGTGTTTCTAATACACCTGTAGGTTGATATAACAAGATATCGTATATTGTGTTTTGTATTTATGAATACAAAAGCAGTATTGTTTTAGAATAGAGTTGTTTAATTGACATGATGTTAAGATTATTGAAGATTTCGTCAGTGCTAGTTTTTAAAAGGACTTTCAGAATAATTTTCATTTTTGCTGTTTGGGTTTTAATTAGAGTTTTTAGGATTTTGTCATTTGCACTGCCCCATAATATAACAGTGATTGAAAAAAACATGTTTATCCTCTAAGTCTTCTGTACGTCTTTTTCAATTAGAATATTTCTGATGGTATTGAATTTTTTTTTTTTTAAATAGTTAATTATGTTCAATCCATTTTCAATTTTAAATAATTTTGACAACTAGATATATTACACAGTCAACGTTTTCCAATGAAGGGCCATTTATTAAAACAGTTTCAAGTTCAAGTTTCTCTCGTTTTATTTATTTTGAAAGTGATGAATTTGGTTTTTGTGAGTGGTAGTCACGCCATTTTTTTTATTTTGATTAGTGAGTCTTCTGATTTCTTAAAATTTTCTGCTCAATTTTTCCAATTTATTTGAAGAACCTTTTATCTGCTAAACTTATGATTTTGCAGTCATATTGTATGTGGCAAAGGTTTTGAATATAAATTAATAACAGGATCAGACCCAGCATACTTCCTTGAGGTACGCCAAATTTGAAATCGAAAACTCGCTGTTTATGGTGTTAAGTTTGACCATTTATTTTCTTTTTTTCCATATAATTAAAAAAATGTTAGTTCATTGTCAGTAATCTCTATATTTTCTAGTTTTACAAAAAAAGATGTGAGTGATTTATTGTGTCGAAGGCTTTAGAAAGGTCAAGGAATACGCCAATGCATTTTGTTTATGTGAGTCTAGAGAATTATTGATATATTCATTTTTAAGGCTATGGCGTTGGATGTTCCTAGATTTCTTGTTAGATCTTGCTTAGTGTGTCTTCTGCTGTATAACATGTTACTTTCCAATTATTTCCATTAATTAGAAGAATTCATTTGTGTATTTGTGTAAAGAATATGTAGTTACTAAAATCAATATTAGCCATTCTAAAACCAAAATCTGAAACAGAAAAAGAACGGTAACATCTAGGACTCGAACCCTGGACTTTTGCCTTGTCGGGGCACAGCTCTACCAACTGAACTAATGGGACTTATTTAACTGTATCATACTTCGAATACGAACTATCAACATTCTCTTAATTTTTCTCACCGCACATTTTTATTGGCAGCTATCTTTATGTATGATCGCAAGATTCAACCCAAACTAAATGTAATCTAGACAGTGTCTTTTTCTTATTTTTATTTTAATGTGCGACTATTGACTTTTCTGCAAGTCTAAGATAAAATAAAGAATATATTTTTTACAAGAAAGAAAATGCAAGACCCGTCGACTGGGAAACATTACGTAAGCCTTGCATTACTTAGCATTATCGAATGTTCTACTCTTTAGAAAGCTTCACCTAAAAAAGCACAAAAAGTTGCGTTTAAGTACTCGAGCGGAGCAGATGGAGAAGATAAATCAGCCTGACGTCTCCAGTACCGCTTTGTCTTAATAATAATACCCGGGAACGGTTTATTATTATTTCCTACAGTACCTTTTATTCTTTACTCATCGTTTCACCTTATAAACGCGCCAGCATTTGTCACAATGCGATGGTTCCCAGAGCGTTTTTTTGTGCGTAATTAGGAATTTGTCAACAAGTAAGATTCACGGTTATGACAGGCTGGAGACGTTTTTAAATCCAATTCACGCAGAAAGGGCACCAGGAAACGTAATTATAATTTGTTACACAATTAAATTTTGGTGGATTTGGAAGTGGTTACGTTATTTTGATTTATTTTATTGTATTCACGTTCTTATGATTCTATCATAAAATTGAATTTAGCGCTTACTGCGGAAATAACGAGTCGATTGTCACAAATAATAAAGGATCAAAAGATAATATTTTTAAGGAAGTTTTTTATTATTTTACGTTCTCTTCACATCAAGAAATAATGTATTTCTTGTAACCTATTGATACCTAAAATCCAATAACCAAAGGTTGATCGCAAAAGATCTTTTGAACTTGGTAAGGGGATCATAATATCGAGGTTATATAAATCTATCAAAAATACTTATTTGAATTCTGTGTCTGCAACTGTGGTTTAATGAACTATAACTCAGATTTACTTTGAAAAGAGGCGTCATTTTAAAAATTGGAACTGTTTGTTTGAACAAATTCAGAGAAGTGATAATTTACCTACTTACCTATAATATCTTAATTAACAAAAAAAAAATTTAAATCGTCTTTTTCAACATTGGAATTAATATATCCCGTGATTTTTCACGGGTAACATTAATAAAAGTCAAAACGAAAACCTGAAGGAACAAAATAAACGCGCAGAAATGCCATGGGGTAATTTATGTTAATTCTTGTGGTGTTATAATCACAAATATACACAACAAATACAAAATTATAAGAAATGTCGAAACCAAAAAGAACAAAATACGAGGATTACAGAAATATGATTGATGGTATTTTGGTTTGGTTATTATTGTAAACATTATATTTATTACAGTGATGAAACAATTAACAGCTATTAAATATTTCAAGGTATGATATTTTTCCTTGTTATATGTAATGTTTCATATATGTGTTTGAATAATATACATTAATTATCGGGTGAGGCGTATAGTATATAAGTGTGTGTATGTGTGAGCGTGTGTACCTATATGGATGCGCATTGAACAGTTTATAATATTATTGATATGATTCCACTTTTAAATTTCGGCAGTAAATTCGAAAAGATGTCCATCAAATATTACTGATAGTAAGTAAAGAGAAAACCATTTATATTTTTGACGGGTTTGCGCCATTCTATTTTTTTAATAAAACAGGATGGTCTATAAGTTGGTAGTAGGTCTTACCTTAGAATTCCTGACGGCCACGATTTTGTCTCCCACAGCAAGACGGCCCTGCGCGGCACCATCCCGCGACACCTGCGTGACGAAAACCCCTCCGTCCCCGGGCACGTGAGGACTGCCGCGACCGCCCGCAATGCTGAAGCCGAGGCCACGCAAGCCTTTCTCCAGCAGCACGGCCACCCCGCGCCGCGAGGGGTTCGCTCGCCGGATGCACTGCAACAATTATCATATATTACTATCATTGCTCTGTAGGATTTTTACATTAACTATCCACAGGAAAACAATTTCTTTCATGACCTGTGTCATCTTTGGGGATGCTGTTGAAGGGTATTTTTAAGGAAATAAAGAGAGGATGTTCTGGGAATGAAATATGTATGAGGTGTGGGTACAAAAGCGACGGACGTATGAATTCATTTGTCCCACTGCGGTGCAGGGCTATGGGTCGATAGAGTCCTGTTGGAGAGGTTAAAGGGTCACCCTTAACCAGTGTCTCCCAATCCGACCTGCCATGCACTACGTGGATAGACGTATCCACCGCCAGGACCTAGTCAACCTCACCCCATGAACCTGAGCTTCCTTGCTAAGACACGTAACGTAGCGAATTACTTAACGTGACGTATGGCAGAGGTGTTGGACATCGAACAAATGGATGCCAGGCGGTGGTACCCGTAACCGACTTCTAAATTAAAATTTTTGATTTCATGTACAGGTAAAAAAATGCGGTTTTGAGTAAGTGACGCAATTTAGTAATGAATATCGTTATTATTATTTTTTTATCGTATCGAGACAGTGTTAATCAAAATATAAGAGAATTACAAGTACCTACTTAATTAAGAAATTTCGCAACATCTGTCATAAAAGTAAGGTTTTAAAAAATCTAGGAAATTTTTTTTATTTAAAAGCCATTTTTAGGAATCTGTGATTTTGAGATGTCTCCGAACAGAGATAAGCCATAAGATCATGTTTTATTGAGTACATTTGTTTTTTACATTTAATCCGCTTAAAATTAAACGAACAGTCACTTTTTACTACAAACACTATAAGCTGTAACTTTCTATTTTCGTTACTAAAAGTCTCTTGTTATGTATGAAGCTTTGGCTAGTCTAGAATAACCCATTAAGACTCTGTGTTCAACAAGCTCTGAGCTCTTAGAACACAGAGCACTGTGTGTCGTCACACATTAGGAATGTCTTTGTACGGACACAGTTTGGTCATAGGAGCAATCCCTGTGGAATACTAGTATAGAACTAATGCACAAATATGATACATTATGGTTGCAAAGCTGGTTATTAAGTTAAAATTTACTCCGAGCTAGTAGAAAGCATGTGTACATTGAAATGAAATATACATAATATACCTACACGCAGTATTAAAGATAATATTTCTATATTCTCTTTACCCAGTGCCCATGTTAAAAGGGAAAAGGTTTATTTTTTACTTTTAGACGGTTGCGACTTTAATTCCAGCAAAAATATGTATGATGCGCTATTTTACACTCAACCACTGTCTCGGATTTTTGTATCAGTCACGAAAAAGTTTAAATCTGTCTCGAATAACGAAAAAGAACCACAAAACCAACTGAAAAATCTAATTAGAAAATCAGATGATTTTATATAAAAATGGGTCTTACAGAAGATTACTCGTGGAACATCATCAAATAATTCATAATATTTCGAGGTAATATTACAAGCGAACAAATAAATTGTGTTCGTGATTTTGAAGTGCTGGAAAAGCTGAAACATGTCTTTTTTATTTTATGCGGGTGTTTCTAGGTAATATTAAGGACATAACTGAATATATTCAAAATACAACTGTTGTAAGTAACTGAAGATCTGGCTCTAGCCAGATCTTTTTTACTACTATTCTAATTACTACTGATATGAACTATGCACATAATTATAAAACACTCAGGTTTGCTAAAAATGTTTTATTATTTAACGTGTATGTAATAAGTTTACTTCAAAATGAGTACACGTATACACTTACGAATCCATCAAAATATTACGCATTTGAGCTAAAAAGGGGTCGTATAGAAAATTGTTCATAAAGCAAAAACTGAATTTATTCATTACGCGCCGTTTCAAATTTAAATAAATAAGTCGAATAACACACTGAGCGTAAAATTTTCTGAAAGCTTTTGAATAAATGGAGCTGAATTCGTAATTGGATCGCATTGTTCCCGCAAACTTTCTTTCAGCGAAAAAAAATCGATTTTTCAAGATGTCACCCGAGTTGTGTACAGCGTCATGCGCGTAAAAATACCGGCCTACTAAACAATGCATTAAATTGTTTTATAATGTGATAACCTCTTCAGGATCGGAAAAAGTTGTTTTCCCGATAAATTCTAATTTTTGTCAACGTGAGACTTTTTTCAATGTTTTATCGTGAAAATTTCGCCGAGAGAGTTGCCAGACGGCCTGATGTATTTTTTTGTTAACTAACAGTGAATATTAGTTCTTGATTCGCAGCGTTTTTTTTCCATAACATTGTTTTGAGAGTGAACACAACATTTTAACGCACAAAAGTAATTAAATTAGTCTGAACAGGCAAAAAAAACGATTAAATGTAATATCACTAATTTATCAATGTAACACTACCATACAGACACACACATTGTTTTATCCAAAAAGCTCTTGAACTTTTCAGGCTCTTTAAATAACCTGAGTCAACTATTTGAATAACTTGATCACATCATCATACCTTCTCAACGTAAAACTTTGTCTGCTCTTCCATTACAGGACTCACTAAAATATATTTTTTAAATTTGTATTCGACTTCGCACAAGAGCGCCCCTGTCTGTATAGTGTAAAGGCAAGGGAGCTATGACGCCACCCTGTTGGGCATCGTTGTGAGGCGGATTAAGGTAGGGGCTGTAGGAAGGGTAGTCGAAGAAGCGGCCCGATCTCATGAAGCCAACATCAAGAGATCAATGTTGCAAGCTCCTCAGAAAAGGCTTTATTAAAATACCCGCATAACAGATTCAGCATGCCCATATTGCGAATGTCCATTAAAGATAGCAATTGGTCTGTTAACTCATCCCATCCGAAGTGATTTTTACTGAATCTGACCACAACAACTTAATTAATTACTTTGCAAATTTGTCAGGAATTTCTCGATGTTGAAAAAATAACACAATTTTTTTTTGTATTAATTTGATAGAATTTTTTTTTAAATAAAACAAAAGATTTTTTTTAAATGCCGTAAGATGGCAATCTAACAATGTCGTTGACAACGTTGCTATTAACAATTGTCAATCAGAATCCTGAAGGATTATCAAGTATAATGGGGCTCCAGCCTGGAGGTGGCTGACAAACTCAATTGACCTGCGTACTTGACATCTCAGCAGATTAACTTGATCGGCAGAAGTCACCCTGAAATGTCCTACACTTTTTCATTGACCACTCACGTCTCGCAGTGTAATGTAATGTAATGTACTTTACTTGTGACCATGTGACCACGTAATGTCACCACCCTAAATGCCAAAACCGTCTACACACCCTTCAAGATGATATCATTTTTATTGTAACAGAAATTCGGCAGAAATTAACTGTTGTTAAAAAAAGCATTTCAGTCACCGTAAATGTAATTTGTTAGAACACTGGAGACACCACGTTACAACATACAACTGCTTACAAGGCAAGATATATATCATGTTCACAAACAGTCACCTTTTTACGAGATCCTGCTCGTAGCACGGTCCTATCTGATCTCTGTCTAATTGATTGCCTTGCCCAATCTTGACCTTTTTGTCGCCAGACGAACGAATCGCCTCGCACGATCTTCAATAATGTGCTGTTCCAGACAAAAGGATATATACATCAATAATTTATACTCGCAATAGTGCTGAAGATACAGAGAATTAGAGAAAGCTTTTCTACAGCTTGAAAAGATTTTTAGAATAATGCAGTTAATTAACCAGTGGAGCGATTGGTGTCATATATATACATTTATCCATAGACTAATGCATTTATCATATTGTCTAATTGATAACATTCCTCAAAATTTTAATATGAAAATAAATGAAACTTCTTACTGTGGTTTAAAGCCAATGAATCCACTTAGATTTCGCCGTTTATCCCATATTTTTAGGTTCTATAAATATGGCATATTATGACAAGCTCATCTCTAAAAATAACCTTAGTGGTAAGTAGTAAAATTATTAGAGTTTGGTTTAATAACCGAGTTATTGAAGAATGTCGTTTATTTTTATTTATTTTTTATTTTTTTTATTTTTTTTTAAATTTTTTTTTTAATACTTTTATAGTGACGTATTGCCCATCTCACTAGGTGTGGAATGCCTGTGTTGAGATGGCAATTTACATAGTGGTTGTTAATAAAATAAAATCAGTATTTTTTTGTTTTTTTTTTTTAATTATACAATTCAAGAATTAATGTAGAAGGTGGAGGCGAAGCATTAATAATTTTAAGTAATTAATAAATAAAGTTTAAATTTCACCAAAAGGCAAATTAATTTTATCATAACTAAGTATATCCGTTATAATATTGTTACGTTGAAAGCCAATCAATGGTCAATCGATTTTCTATTTACTTTTCTTATTCTGGTAAATGCTCAAACTTAAACCATTTTTTTCCTCTTTCTTTCTTCTCTTATTTTTTATAATAGTTTACTATATTTTTTCTTGCAATTAAATATCAATGAATACCATAATCACCCTACATATATACTACATTATATTGTAATGAATTGCCTGGAATTAGATTAATAGTATCCCATGTAGCTACCCAATTCGTAGAAACGTTAATGTAACAAATTGTTCTTTAAATATTTAATCTTTGTGCTATTTTTATTTTGTAAAATTATTAACCTCAACACAGGATTTTAATGTAAAGAAAAAATAAATAGTAAATTGTTTGATAATTTAATTTGACCGTTTGAGCAAAATGTCCATACTGTATATCTGCTCAGTGTGATTGGTGAATGCAATGAATATAGTTAAAATAACATTTTATATATCAGTTTTACTAAAAAACGTGGTGTTTATAAAGAACATATATAGAATATAGAACGGTGAAATACTAATTATTAGCATGACGTTTGTTTGGTTAAAACGTTCTCAACCCAGGCTCAAGGCCAGCTTTACCACACCGACGTTGAACGGACGTGTAAAAACTATTTTTTTGCGATAACGCCTCTTTTCCACTCAATGCTTCAATTACGCTTTTTGCTAAAGGAATAAATTATATGTTATACTTACTAAGGTGACGTGGTTCCCCGCCCTTTTGAGCGCGTCTACGGCCGCGGCGTGCGGCACTCCTACCACAGATATCCCGTTCACCTGCGGAGTTAAAAAGAAGTTCTCATTATTTATTGGTTAAAACCAATAATATTATATAACAGCCTAGCGTATCTAAAAGCAGTTGTGGTAATTAACTGCAGATCATAGTAAAAATATTTTTTAAAGAATAATAATGATTAATTTAATAATTAGTAATTGAAGGCAATTTTAACGACTCTCAAATAAAAGATGTGAAACAGAAAAAGATTCGGTCGCATCTACGCATTCAACCTAGCATCTGAGCCTAGCCCGGGCTTTGCTCTACCACGAGCTAATTCGACCTTGTACCCTTCGATCATATGACATTGTTATTGTACATTTTATAAATACATTGTAATTGTATAAATATGCCTGTAAGTGTGAATAAGTCTGTGTTGTGTGCCTTTGAGTGTGTGTATTAGGGTGTATCGATTTTAAACTTTTTTTTTGTTTTCAAATTCCAAGTTGAAATAAAGTTGCTACTAGGTACCACAACTTACCACAATTTTTTTTGGATTTTTAAAAAAATGTGTAGGTCTCCCGCACAAGGCCTAAAGTTTTAATTTTTTTCAAAAAATATCAATTTTTTTTTAAATTTAAAAAAATAAATTCATAACTTTTGTGTTTATTCCAAGTTAAAAAACAGTAATATTAGGGCATAAAAATAAGTAAAAAACGGTTTTTTTTATAAAATATGGTATTTTGGTCTCCCGCACAAGCCCTAAAGTTTGTTAATTTTGATGAAATTTTGTAATTTTGTGTACATATATGAACCATGTTTTTTTAAAGTTTAAGCCACCGGAATTAATTGTAATTTTCTTACAGAAGGCATAAAATGAGACAATATATATATACATAATTCTTATATACATACACTAAAAATATATAGCACATATATACTATATATATATAATATGTTTTATACCTGAAAAAAGATAGTTGGACGGTGTAAATTGTATGAGAAGGGTGTTGAAAGAAACTGATGTTATTTGCTATTACTGTTGTTTATTACAAAAGTATAAAAGGTTATAACATGTCATAAAATGTAGTATAAAAACTAAGTACAAAATGTTGCTGATTACTTTCCATACGACATAAGTGGCAGTTTTCTTGTTCTACTGCAAATTTACTGACTTGTTTAAGTATTCGTCCTTTCATCTTGGCTTCAAAACCTTAAATCAAAATTATGTATAGTATTTACATAGGCCTAGTGAAAATTAACATGGTTCATATATGTACACAAAATTACAAAATTTCATCAAAATTAACAAACTTTAGGGCTTGTGCGGGAGACCAAAATACCATATTTTATAAAAAAAACCGTTTTTTACTTATTTTTATGCCCTAATATTACTGTTTTTTAACTTGGAATAAACACAAAAGTTATGAATTTATTTTTTTAAATTTAAAAAAAAATTGATATTTTTTGAAAAAAATTAAAACTTTAGGCATTGTGCGGGAGACCTACACATTTTTTTAAAAATCCAAAAAAAATTGTGGTAAGTTGTGGTACCTAGTAGCAACTTTATTTCAACTTGGAATTTGAAAACAAAAAAAAAGTTAAAAATCGATACACCCTAGTGTGTATGCCTATGAGTATGTTGACCGTGTTATATCCATCTGTCTGTGTATGTTGTGCTTTTGTATTGTAGTCATCGAAGTGTTATTCTTCGGAATCTATTTTTTATATTGTGGTTTCTAGATATACGTGTGCTGTAGTGCTATAACTAATATTGTGAAATTGGCCAGCCGATAAATTTCTTTGGTAGTTAGCGGTTGATTAAAATGAAGAATAAACAAAAATTCCACTAAGGGCTTCCAGTTTTCAATTTGGGAGGAGAGAAGAAGAATTTATTGGATAACCAACACCTCTTCCATAATCATCCCGAGTGGTACGCTAATACAGGTGTCCGGGTTCATCAGGAGAGACTGGTTTGGAGAGACCCTTTGACCTCACCAACTGGTATCTCGACCCATCGCCTTGCGCCGCAGTGGAAGGGATATATACATATGTCATTCACTCCTGGACACAATGATCCTTAGATTTCTACCCAACCATTATACCATTTACCATCCCAGAACTTCCCCTCTTTCATTTCTTTAAAATGAATCTCCGCACAGCATCCTAAAAGATTACACAGGCCCTGAGAGAAATTATTTTCACTATTAAATATTTAGTTCGAGGTGTTATTCTTTAAAGATAGGCTGTTTCATAGAATTTCATCGTTCGTTTTCGGGTTCGATGATATTCCTATTCAAATTCTGTTATTATATCATTAAAAACAAGTTGCTTGACAGAACTGAAATAATATCAGAACTTGAAAAAATCTTTTTTCAGAATTTGAAAATTTACTTTGAAATATGAAGGATTCTTTAAATTCTCTGAAACGATCCGTCCTAAGTATACCAAAAATCAAAATATTTGTCCTTAGCTAGAAAAGTGAATATAAGGCTGGCCGCATACATACGTTTTCCGTATTCGATTTCCGAATTCGTTTTCCGTATTCGGACATCCGAATGCACGGAATCAGTAGAAAATACATTAACTTCCGCACACGTTCGTTTTAGTTCCGAACGGAACAAATTCCTTACGCACGTTCCGAATGCGAGCCGGCGCGTTCGGAGAAACCAAATGGAAAAAACCTAATGACGTCATGTGGAACGCAGCTCTTGCATACACTTTGTTTGTGCCGACGCAAACGTTCGGAAATTTCCGTTCAGTAATTCAGTGTTGCCAACGGATCTTGACCTAATACATAAGGTAGCGTAAAGTAGCCGAATTTGCTGTTAGGTGGGACATGTTTAAAATTAATGTTTTTACGTGAAAATAAAAATTTCGTGGGGGGGGGTGACTAGAGAATTTAAAAAAAATAAAATTTATAAATTTCATGGGGGGGGGGGGTGGCTAGAGAATTTCGGGACATGTTTAATTGATGTTTTTGAAGTAGCTTAATTGGCGACCAGTCGCCTTTTAGATTTTTTCGGCGCCGATTCTCGCTCTGAGTAACCTAAATGGCGATATATCGCCCTTGTTGGCAACACTGATACTGACGTTTATACATTCCGAATGAAGAAAAACGAACGTTTGCGCTAGTCTCACGGAATTCCGAATACGGAAAACGAATTCGGAAATCGAATACGGAAAACGTATGTATGCGGCCAGCCTATGTCACATATTTAAATAAAAATGGAAATATTTATCCTTGACACAGATTGCATTTATTAAGTTCAGATAAAATCTTGCAATAATATACAATGATAGCTTTAGTCGAAGTATGATACAGTTATATATGATAGAAAGAGATAGACAGTGGTAGAGCAAAGCCTCGTGTTAGGTTAAGTAAGGTTAGGTTGAGATCCTGGATTCAATTCTTAGATGCGACCTATTTATCTATTTCTGATTTTTTCGTTTCACATCTTTCGTTTGAGTTCGTTAATATTGCCTTCAATAATAACATATTTCAATTTGAGGTTCTACTCGTTGAGTTATTCCAAAAATTAAAAATTGTTAAAATTTTTATTTGGTACTAAAAATATTGTTATAAAATGTTTTGAAAATATTTCCTATGTGGAAATTACCGTTCCTAAAAGAATACATTAAATACACTGCTACTAATGGGTACGAGATATGTTCTTAATTCAACCATACATAATTATTTTATTATTCATGAAATTTCTGTGAATTCACGTTTAAATTTGATATTTTTGTAATTTTGAGATACGAAACAAATAAAAAAGAACATCATACCCTGAATAAAATTTGTATTGTTATTTTAGTGAAAACGATAAAAGTTTTGCGGTTTTTTGTTTGTTTAGGAAATGAAAGAAACCGCTGTTAAAGTGAAATGAAATATTTTTTATAACTTACAGATTCGCGACATGACGACATCTGTAGAAACAAAATAAAATTAAACATATTCGGAATTTTTAATAAGCCGACTTAGCGCAATTGGTAGAGCACCTGACCGGCAATCAGAAAGCTGCGTGTTCAATTCCCGTCGGCGACAGGTATTATTTTGTCGGGAGATTTTTTCAATATATATAGATGATTCAAGCTTATAATTATTGTTGCAAAATAATATGTTATCCTTTGTGCTATGCATAAAAAACCTCGACTCTTAAACATTATTTTTTTACTAAAAATGGAAATAAAAAATTTCATTTTATTTTGGAAAGAAAATATAAGTAAATTTTCTAAGTTATGAGGCCTTTTCAAGATATACAATTCCGTAGTACATTATTTTGGTGTATCTCATAAGGTTTAGCCAGCGTTAGCAATGTAAGCGATGGAAAATATTTTTTTTACGTCTTGATAGCTACTTTGTTTTATACTATTTAGAGATTCCATAATACGGGCATGTGCCTAGTATGGTGGCTGTAGAATCGAAAAACTATGGTCATTTAAATTTTTATGAATAAAGAAACATAAAAAAAATCTAGTTGTTCAAATAGTGAATCATTGCATCAAACAGTTGGCTTTTAAGTTTTCTGACAGTTATTAATTGACTGAATGCAACCAATGCAAGAAACATCTGGAAAAACTATTGGTGGAGAAAAATTAAACTGACTCCTCGGAGATAATTAGACAAAATGAGAAATATTATAGTAGTGGGTAGAAATTACCTGTTATTCAGACTTTCTTAAATATTCTCGCCATCACTATTTAAAAATTAAATGGGATGGCGATATAAGATGCCAGACAGTGAAAAAGGGATAGAGTGGCGCTAATGGTAATATGTTGACTGGCTGTCTCGGCGTATTTTTCAAAGTAGACAAAGTTTTCATCCTTTTTTTATATAAATCAATTTGAATTACGCTTTTGCTTTCAGTAATGTATGAATGCAAATCTTGGAAGCAGGAATCAACCCACATTAATTTGAAATCGGATGACATTCCTGAAGTTAAATGTCAGACCTACGTGATTGGCATTTGGCGAGGTTGGTGAAGTTGTCGACTTCAGTTCCTGGGTAGGAGGGTTCAATATCCAGTTAAACCAAAAAATAATACATATATATTGAAATATTGAAGACAATATTAGTGATTTTTAAACGAAAATCTGAAACAGAAAAATCAGAAAAGGAAACGGTCACATCTGGGACTCGAACCCAGGACCCTTGTCTTTCCGGGACAATGCTCTACCAACTGCGCTAATGGGACCCTATTCCCCTCGGTCACTTTTAACTGTATCATACTTCGAATAAGAACTACCAACATTGTCTTCATTTTTTCACCGCACATTTTTATTGGCAACTATCTTTATGTATTGTATTGACTTTATTTGTACATAATAGGGTAGACCGAGGCTATTCGGATCATTTTTTATGTTTTCTTGAAAAAAATTAAAACTAATGCATTTTCGAAAAAAAAAATTATTTAATATTAAGCATTCGACATTTTTATATGTTTTCATTTTAATGATCATAACATAAAGTAACTTTAAAAAAACATATGACTATTACTGTAGACCTCTCCACTGATCCGAATCACCACATATATATGCGGTGATTCGGATCAGTGGTGGGGCTACTCGGATCAAACCCGAAAAAATAGTTAAGTATGAAAAAAAAACAAAAACCAAAAATAGGTTTTAGAACCCATAACTAATATGAAAATATCATGACACTTATTATACTATTATTGGCTTACACACCGCACAAATAAAAACTTTATTAAACACTTTCTTGTCGTAACATTTTTCCATTCTGTGCAAGAAGAACATTGAATCCAATCTTCCTTTAAAGGATGTACAAAAGCTTCATTGCAATAAATGCAAAACCACTTTCTTGAAGCCCCAACCGATGAAGAAGCTGTTATGGAAGATTTTTTAACTTTAAGTCCCGGGTACCTTTTCATTTGAACTGTAATTTTGGGCGGTTTTTGGCGAGAGATCTTTTGATTTACTTTGCATTCGAGGCTTTTATTTTTTCTTCAGTATCTTTACGCAATTTGGAAACGTTTACTGGAGATTTAATATGAAAAATTGGCACCTTTGCATCGCGGAAGTTCTTTTTAGTTGGCACATTCTTTTCAGGAGTAGGGAGAATATTTCTAATTTCAAAGTTAGTGGATTTAGTTGCCTGTTCTATTATATTCTTCATATTTTCTAATTCAGGTGGAGCTATTGGTGAAAGTTCAACAAATTTATATGTTGGAATCGCATGACGGTTAATTGGAAAAATTCCAGTGGCTTCAAAGCCACTAACAGCATTTCCAACGGTGGCAGATAAATTCCATGCACTTTTGAATATTGTCCCAAATATTGTTGATGCTTTTTCCAGGATTGCTGTGTTGCCATGTTGTAGCGTTTTGGTGATAGTAGGTTTTGAGAGGCTCAAAAACACTTACATCTAATGGCTGCAGAGCATGAGTAGTATGTGGAGGGAGAACTATGAGTTCCATATCAAAATTTACACATATATCAGCAATACTCAATGCCATGTGTGAACTGTGACCATCCAATATGATAATAACTTTCCAAGTGTGCAGCCTTCAGCAATAATATGCGGAGGATGATTATTTAGGGGCATGCCGGATTTGTCCATATTATAAATGCATTCTGGTGTTCCTTGTAACTGACAGTCTCTTATTACCTTTTCCAGTGCGTCATAAAAATTTGAAATTTTGTCTGGATCCATTCCGTTAATCCTTGCTCGAGATAGTCCTACTGGTTTTCTTATGGAGAGGTATGAATGACGCGTAAGAAAACTATGAAACCAATTTTGACCTGCCATTCCAACTTCTGAATTAAATCTTCGTTGAGTTTGATTACCAAGACGATTACAATAATCAAAAGCGTATTTCCTGACCATTTTTGGAGTAATGCCGAATCCACGTTTAGATAAATAAACCAACCTTTCCGCAAAACTGTTTTTCAGATTCAATATCTATTGCAGGTCTTGCTCCTGGATTAGAGATGATCCTGATGATGAAGTCGTATGCCTTTGTAATGTCGTGTATGGGATTCTGTAGCTCACAGCAGCACTGCGTAATCCCATTTCACCGGATTTTACTTTCCTAACGGCTTCATCCATTGCAATTTTCGACCATGATTGATTAGTCGTCTTTTTCAAGTAGTTGCGCATCATTAGTTTCAAATAAAAATATAAAACAATTAACGCGTCGAATTTTAAAAGCATTAAAATATGATCCAAATAGCCCCCCCATTGTCGGTCCGTTTTACCTCACATTTATTAATATGATATTTACTCAAAATAAAGTACAAAAACATACAAAATGCAATTTATTGCGCTTGAATTCTGTTTACTGTGCATTTGATTGATAAGTATATAACATATGAACATGACTAAATAGCTTAACTTTTCAGAAAAAACACTAAGAACGCAGAGAACAATATTACATCAGGCATTTATTTGAGACATAACATGTGCGATCTTCACACATATCGATTTTTAGCAGTCAACCCACGCAATCTGTAATATCGGTAATTTTACTATTATGACATACGGTAGATGGGGATGCTATGTCCAAATTCTTTCATTGTTATTTGGTTACAATAGCCGAGATATATCCATATTGCTTAGCTTGATCCGAATAACTCACCTGATCCGAATAGCCTCGGTCTACCCTATGTGAAATGTTAACTCTTCTTCCATCCACAAGCTAAGGCTTTTAATGGAAGACCAGTAAAATTATAATACAAAAAATGTAACTAACTAAAAAAAAAAATAATAAAAAAAAAAAAAAAAAAAATTGTCTTCAATATTTAAATATTACAATTTGAGGTTTTACTCAATAAAGTTATTCCGAAAAATAAACATATATATTGATTTACGATTTATAGGTTGATTAAAAAAATATTTTTTAATGCCTAACCTCTAGTCTGTCTTTTCAATAAATATACATTCCGAACTCTTTTGATATGCCATGTTAAAAGATATCAGTGCAGCGCTTTGAAAATCTACAATGCTACGAATTAATTCATCAATCTAATAATTTATTGTACAATACGTGTTAATTTAAAATACATCTTAACTTTAACGTACTTATCTATTAATAGTACTGTAATCGTGAATCTAGAAATATGTTGAGAAGTAAGAGCTTCATAGATGCACGCACAGATGGCAGTGCATAGAGTTTGCGTGAAGTTCGCAAGATGGAGCCAGTGGCCAGTAGTCGCCAGGGCCAGTGGGAAGGCTCCCAGAAAAACTAACTGTTTCAGATTCCAACTAGCCAGCTTCTAGTTAGGTTGACTATCGAGTCACCTTTATATTGTGCGGAGTATTAATAAATCCCTGATTAATCTAAAAGAACCAATTATTTATAAACTCTTTCCAAGACGAGTTGGAAACCTGTTTGTAAGAAAACAACAAAATATAATCTCGAAGTATATTTATTTCGCGTTAGCTATCAAGATGGCAGTAGAATGAGGGCGGCAACATCCTTGTTTAATCCATAGCATTTAACCTTAGTACCTTAGTTTTAAGCCCAAAGCACCTGAAGCCGTAATGAATTGCAAATGTACGGCAATTTAACGTAATTTCGCGGAATATTGGGAGTGGAATGCGGTACAAGGCTGCGAGGTGTTTCTATTAGTAAAGCTGTTATTTAGATGAAAGGATTTAATACGTTTTGTATAATTAACAGTAGAACTTTCCACACAATGAAACATGTAATTTTATCCTTAATTAAGGGGACAGTCTGCCGGTGCTAACGTTCTTACAACGCCTTATTTCTATGTGATATATATTATCTTTAGTACAATGCTCTCGTCTGTATTCATATACAAGCAATTGAAAGAATACAACATAAATTCTTGCGTTTTTCAAAGTTTAAAATGAGTATTCCAGCAATTTTGTTGATATGATTTAAGATTTTCACGGCCAAAAGTATTTTTGTTATTTGTTTTTGGGGGGTTATGCTGTGTTGCGCTAACTCCATTGCAGTGTCCATCATCAGGGCAGATGTGTTATTTGAGGTTGTGATGAAATGTGAGCTTATGTATGAAGTTTTGATACCGTGTTTCCAGGTTATTGAGAAAGGAAAGTATCAAGACTGTCTTCGGACACGGCATAACACCCCAAAAACAAATAAAAAAAATTTGGTTGATCTATAACACTTTTTTTTACATCAAAAGAGAAAACTTATTTCCCTCAGGGCCTATGTCATCTTTCGGGGTGCTGTGTTGAGTGTCTTTTTAAGGTAAGGAGGGTGAGGAAGTTCTAGGAAGGTAAAAGGAATGAGGGTTGGGTAGAAATCTAGGTATCAGTGTGTTCAGGAGTGACGGATATATGAATACATCTCTCCAAGGCGATGGGTCGAGATACCAGTTGGAGAGGTGTGAGAACTCTGTGAGAGTCTCCCCAAAGACTATATTAAACAACTATATTCTAAAACTATACTCATTTACATTCATAAACACAAAACACAAGAAATAACAACAAACACGTACAATAGAAACACTAGATCTCATGATCAAAAACTTATCCAACAAATAATTACAAATACAACTTTTGGGCAAAAAAGCTTCTTATATCACAGTATTAAACTCTACAACAAAATACCACTCACACTCAAAAACCTCAACACTTTAACATTTAAATCTGAAATAAAAAGCTGGATACTTAACATAGGAAGATCTGAAATAGAAAATTTACTGAAATCAAACACAGACTAAAACAGAATCAACTGAACTATACCAAAAAACAGTACCTTACTTATTTTAAAATTACTTAAAAAATATATATATACTACATTATACTTTGTTGTAATATTAATTTCTTATAATTAAATTATAATATGTAAATGACATCCTCAGCACGGGAGATCCCAGTGAGGATATCATTATATCTATGTGTTAATAAGAAAAGAAGACAATAAATCATTATTATTATTATTATTATTATTATTATTAAATCAGCCTCTCTCGATCTGGCACGCCACGCAGATGATGGGCAGGCGCATCCTGAACACACCTCAATCGATGAACTTGGGGTGACCTGTGGCAGAGTTCTTGACAATCTAATAAATAGTTTCCTGGGGCGGCGGTACCCAAACCCGCCTCCCCAATTAAGCCCCGAATATTCCTCTTTTTTAATGAAATGAATATGGTTAAATTTTCAGACAGAAGGATTTACACTGACTTAATATTTATTTATAAATTTCTAAATATGTATTTCATAGTCCAAAATTGCTTGCATTGATGTGCTTCTGGATTCCACTAATAGTAATAGGACATTTTGAGATTTGAGTGAATAAATTCTGGGACTAACTACAATATTATCTATTCCTCATTGGCCAGAATACTATATTATGTGAGGAAATAATTATTCCCAGTCATTGGACTTCTTAAAAAAAAAATTGTTACTAAGGCAGTTCATGTTTTATGTACATCCCAAATAAATTTCTTGTTTTAATTACGAGTAATTTTATAATCTTAAAAAATATTGTGTCTTAATTTCTAATATGTTAAATTCTTAAGTTTTTTAAGTAATTAATAATTTGTCCTCTCCTCACCACAATAATAATAATAATAATTGGATGACTTGTATAGCGCCGTTTTTGTGCAAAATCACCTCAAGGGCACTGTACAAATTTATAATACATTTCTACAGTGATCTGTGTTATTACTAGAGACTGGATTAAATGCATTTGCATATTTGCATATGCAAATGCATATTTAGACCATTTTCAGCGGTAGTTGCATATTTTAGCAAATAATTTGAGATCTTGCATATTTATGCTTGATATCGTTCAGATGCCTCACATAGCGACACTATAGACGTCAGATAGCAATGCGCGCGGCCAGCGAAGCTGAGCAAAGAACTGATAACTGATCTTACTGATCGCTACGGCTGGCGGCCGGAGCGGGGGGGAACCTCTCTCATCTTCGCCTGCGCTCGCGCCTACTCGGCTTAATTCGGCTAATTGCCGAAAACAATTCATTCATTCGTATGAGGGGTGATTTGGTATATTTTTATGGTAATTCAGTGAACTGCGAATTTTGTTTTTGACTGGTCGCACGCGCTGTTCTTTAGAGTTTCGTCTAGTGTTTTGTTTGTTTGCACGAAGTTGTACATTGTGAAAGTGAACCATTCCCCCTGATAAAAAAGTGCCCATACGTGGATAGCTGAATATCCTGGAATGTTAACATACGACGGAAAAGTTTTATACTGCCGAGTTTGCGAGAAAAACATTTCTAGCAGAAAAAAGTTCCAAATAGACCAGCATGTCAAAACCAGTGTTCATATCGCAGGAGTGCAGAAGAAGGGCCCACGACAACAAGTTTTTACAGTGGCAAGTAGCAGTAACAGTGAAGTAAAAGAAAAATTTGAAAACATACTGAATGTAATATAATATAATTACACACATTATTATAACCCAGGGTTTGAACCTTTGTGCCAAATTGATAACTTCATCAACGAGGCAGGTGAAATTTTGCCCGGAACAATAAGTTCAAAAATCGCACCCAAATTTAAATTCTGTCCAGCCACATCAGTAGACGTAGAACGTTCCTTTTTCACTTACAAAAATATATTAAGCGATCGTAGACACAATTTGTCTACAGAACATTTAGAACAGTACTTAGTCATATACGTTTTTAAAGGTAAATTCTAAATTTTATTGTTAAATACATTTTATAATTGATATTTTCGAAAATATAATTGTTATCCTTGAGAACTAATAGTTTGCTAAAATAAAATAAAAAAAAAGAAATAAATACGACTTCCTGTATTATTTCATGTTGCATATTTTGACCCTTTTTATGGATTTTCGAGCATATTTTAGCTATTTTTATTGCATACTTGCATGCATATTTTGGGCTATTTTTGTTGCATATAATCCGGTCTCTAGTTATTACTAACTATTTATGGACATAATATACAGTACAATACTTACCTGGTAGGTCACTTGAGATTAACACTTAATTAACATTATCTAATTGTTTATTAGCGAATTTTAGATTCAGGATTTAGGACTTAATTGGAAAATTTAATATAACTGGACTTTGTCTTAGGAATGGTATATTTAATAAACAGCTTAAAAAGGTAAGTTTTTAGTTTAGATCTGAATTCTGTTGTACTTGTTATGGATCTTAGTTCCGGAGGGAGTTTATTCCAAGCCTTTGGCCCAGATACTCCGAAAGCGCAATCACCAAACTAAGTATTTGGATTTCGCTTAGGTTCTATCAGTATGCCTACAGCTGATGATGTTGCTGATCTAAGAGTTGACTGCCTCATACCAGTGTTTTCTGAGAAGCATAGTTCAGAGATGTAGGGTGGGGCCATTTCATTGATGGATTGAAACACCATCCAGCACAGTTTGTACTGGATTCTTTCAGGGCACTTGAGCCAGTGAAGGTTACAAAGGTTTTCTGAAATGTGCAAATATTTTGAAACCCCGGTTATGAGCCGTGCTGCTGCATTAAACACTGATTGAAGTTTGTCAATTTGATATTTTGGAAGGCTGGCATAAATGCCGTTGCAGTAATTGAAACGTGAGACTACGTACGAGTTGATAAATAGTTTTATTACTTCTGTAGAAAGGTTTCTTCGGACAGACTTGAGTAGTCTTAGTTGAAAAAACCGGTGCTTACAGTCCTATTTATTTAACTTTTAAACGAAAAGTTTGAATCTAAATTGACACCCAGAAGTTTGACTGTTGTTTTTGGGATGATATCGCTGCCGGAAATAGTAATAGGTGAATCGTCTATGAAATGTTGACGTATGTTTGTGGCCGCCCAGAGAAATTCAGTTTAGATGTATTGAGCTTCAGCTTGTTTGAAGACATCCAACGAGTTATTGCTTCTAGAAATTCAGTTATACGGATCTTGAAACTATTGATTTCGTTTGGAGCGCAGTAAAAATAAACTTGCTGATTGTCAGCGTAGCAGTGATACAAGAGATCAAATGATTCGATTATTTTGGCGACAACGATTTGTAAAAAGGATGAAGAGAAGTGGACCCAAAACGGATCCCCGGGGTACCCCTGAAGAAAGTGTTGCGAAGTTGGACAATTTATTTCCAACCCTCGCGGCTTGTGAGCGATTGGATAAATAGGATACCAGTCAATTTTTGATTTAAACCAAATGTTTCCTCTAATCTCCCAATGAGGAATTCATGATCAATCGTGTCAAACCCTGCACGCATGTTTAGATTGTTTAGGAGTGAGATAAGTGATAACTTACCTGACTCTACGGCAAGAGTTATGTCTGATATAATACGAAGTAGTCCGTTTTCAGTTAAGTGGAACTTTCTGTACGCAGATTGACGTTTTTCAAATAATTTATTTGAATTCAAGTGACTGGTTATTTGTGCGGCAGCAATTTTCTCCAGGATTTTTGAAATAAATGTTTGAACGAAGACAAAATTCTTTTAGAATTTACAGTGAATATTGGCGGAGGGGCGTGCGATGCGGAAGCACGAATGGATTCAATTTTTTCCCGAAAAAAAATTGAGAAGGCTTCCGGGGTAATATCTAATCTCGTTGGAACAGTGACTTGGGAAAGCCACAAGCGTCAGTTTTTGTAGGAGATTGTATAAAATATGATTTAATATGTTATATTTTGTAAAAAAAATAAGAAAAATTACGTTCAATACAAGTACATAAATACTGTAAAATGTTAATTTTAAAAAAAAATCCGACTTTATGTCCGGGTTAAATCTTCCCCACAGGAAAAACTAAACCCTTCCACACACTTTTCCACAAATTATTATCTAGTCAATCCACATTATACAAGTGCATCATATAAGCATAATAAATACAAAACAATAGAGGAATAACACGTCAACTCACCAGAGATCAAATAGGAAAATAATTCACCGGCTCCAGATATTTTCATATCAGAGGGTTCACAGCTTGGTAGAACTTCTAACTGGACCTATAAATCCCACTGATCCCTCAACATAAATATTTAAATAATCTTTTTTAATCCTTGATGTTTTTAAAATTATTAATTTACTATTACTATTTATATGAAAAGCCCCTAAAAAGTAAGCGTAAACAAATAAAAAAATAATATTATTTAATTTAATCCAACAGGAAGTATTATTTTCAATTATTTTTTGCAAGTGAGCAATTGTTAAAAATTAAGTTTTGCAATTGTTTGACATTTTCATCAGACTCAAAAGTGTCACATCGGGTAAATGCCGCATAGATCACGAAAACCATGTTATTGTTTGTGGTGAAGTTTGGTAGTATTACCATTTATTTAATCAAAAAAGCCTTATATTAACTCTAATGAGGCTCTTTATATCTGAAAAGGTGATGGAAAATAATTTAAAATGTTTGAAAAAATATGAAAATGTTTTGATCTTGGATATCGGAAAAATAATGTTAAAATTAATTGACTATATTCGGGGATTGTCGTTTATCATTAGGTTAATGCATACTTACGTCCGCCACCTGTCCGACCATTTTGTCAACAGGAGAAGAAAGAGCGCCCGGGCAGTACCTTATCTACCGTGCAACAATTTTTTTTTTGTATTAGGCAATTCACACTAAAAAGAGTGCTATGTGGGCCGTGCAACAATGAATAACAAGTGGCAACTTCAAAGCCGCGTTGCGCTCAAAAACTGAAACTATTCGCCCTGGAGTTTTATGTGCACGTGAATTTACAAGGAGGGTAACTATTATCAAGGTAGGCGTATTTGATATTCTGGTGACATCTTCACTGCAGTGCCATTTTCCGTTCATTTTCATATCCTTCTATTAATTTATACAATTCCGTAGCCCATTGGTTGATTGCAAAACTTAATTATAAACCTTCTGGGAGAAATTATCTAAATGATAGTGAATGCCTTATCTAAGTCCGTTGCGTAGTTTAGACGAACTAAGCGCACTAACAGACAGGCGCTGATATATAGGGTTTTCCAATAAGAAGTGTTATTTTGAATAGCCCGCTATTTTGGTAGATTTTACTTTTGAAGCTGTCATTTTTAATTTAGATACATAATAAAATAAAAGAAGTGATAAGAAAGTGATAAGTTATAAGAAAAGATGTGTAGTTTGTGGCTAGTGTGTGTTTATGTATATTAATAAATAAAAAAATTTGGGGATCAGGTGGTGAAGGTACGAAATGAAAAGCGTGTGGTGAAGTTCACTGTGTTTTATTGATGAGTCAGTGTAGCCGTAACGAGAGTTGACGCTGGACAGAAGAATATACCGGATGCTGGCTGATGATGTGGTGGTCGAGCGCGGGTCAGTGAGTCGACGCCGGGCGCTGGTGACCGGGACTCGATGAAGGTCAGGCACTGGCGAAGAACGTAGGTCTTCAGGCACTCCAGTGCTGACGAAACGGCCGAAGGTGCGGCGGACCTTGTAGGCGGTTGAACGGGAACGGTGTGACCAGTGAGGATGCTGCGTGTCCTCGTGGTGGTCATGGTAGCGTGGAAGAAGCGCTGGTCAGAGACGCTGGAACCAGGGCGCTTGTAATCCGAGCAGCGCTTGCCAGGAACGGCGATCTGGACAAGGCGCTAAGATGATGTCCCGATAGAGTCCATGATGGTACGGGCGAAGCCGGGAATATGTCCTTTGCGCTAGTAAGAGTAGCGCGGGTTAACACTCGTTGATCCTTGTAGACTGACGGCGGAATGATGACTGACTGACTCGCTGCGTCGGGCATATTTATACTGCACGGCTGACGGCGGCAGTAGGTAGGTGGATGGCAACTAAATCCTAGGCACTCGCACAGACTGTATGTTTCAGGAACCTTCGATAGCGCGGCAATTATGCCTAGGCCGTAGACTCGTTCATTCTGGCGAGTTCTCGTATGTGTAAGACGGCTCGTGACGTATTGTCACCTGTTAGACAAGTAGGTGTTTGAAGTACGTAGGTTGTTCTGTTTACGTTGCGGTTTGGACTGCAGGTACATAATTCGGGAGTAGGTACTAAGTAGGTCGAGCGGTTTATTATTAATTATTTAATTTAGATTTTTCTCGACGCTACAAATTTAATTTATGTACATAATAAAATAACACCTCTTATTGGAAAACCCTATACTATTTAGAGATTCAATACATTTAAACACTTGCCACTTAAGATCTAAATGTTAAATTAATTAATGTTAGAAAATTAGGTTAATTTTCAATCCCTGTAAGTCAACGTTTCAATATATGTATTGAAAGAAAGCAGATACGCAATTGGTTAATATAGATGAAACAGAAAACACTAATAGCTGTTCAATCTTTTCATATATTTCTACGAACAACGTTGCTTTTTAAACCAATTTGGTTTCAACTAGCAGAATTGCAGATCACGCTAAGAACCCTTAGCAACCAGGACTTCTGAGTGTTCACCGGTCTCAGTTCTTTTTTATTTACCTTTTAGTTTTTAAAACTCTCGGATCGAATCAGGTAAACTGGATTACTTAAGCTCAGGATAAACTTGCCGGAGATAAGTGCAATGCTAACTTTCCAAGATAAGCCAGTTTAAAGATCTTTTTTAGATAAAGTTCGTATTTTAACAATTTTTAAGTAGGTATACTGCCTGTGTTAAGAGAAATTAAAAAATCACTACTTTAATTTACAAAAGAGAAAACAAAATATTTTGTGATTTATTTTTGGGGTATTATGCCACCTCGCTACATCAACGCATCTGCCCTGATTATCCTGATCGTACAATGCTCATAATGATCTGTAATGCTGTCCGAAACGTTGGATAAAAAATGAGGTAGCGCAACACGGCATAGTACCCCAAAAATAAATACATTTCCCAGGTTACAGGTGAAGTTAAAAATAACCTGATAATATTTTAAATCGGCGAACTACCATCATAATAAGGGTAAAATGTTATTACAGCGACCAAATAATTAGATAGCAATATTGTTGCATTTTTCATTTGTTTATTTGTGTATTTAAAAAAAAAATTTAAAGAAAGGCAAAAATTTCCGGGTTTCGAATAATCTGAAAATATTTGAAAATCTCCTACTACCACCACAGTAAGTAAATAACACTAACAAATAACACAACGCCTAAGTGGGACCCAAATGCGATGCCAACTCAGCATTGAGTTAAAGATTATTGTCACATTACCTTAATGTCCATCGCGTTTTTGAGGGCTCAAGTAACAATACCTTAAATTTCTTCGACAATATTACGAAAGATTCGTTTGTTGTACCTAAACATCATAATGCTAAGTGCCACGTGGCTCCTTTTTGTGTGGCAACGTTTTGTACTAAATAACTAACACAAAAATCCATATTTATATTTGTGTTTTTTGCGTAAACTCTAATTGTGCGACTTATAAGCTCAAGGTTTACGTGCTAGTTGGTTGGTGGATTGCTAATGGCCTCCAGAATGGTATCATTCAGGGTTTTCCTCCCGCCTAGCGTAGCGATACTATCCGCCGTAAGTTTGGTAATGAAAATAGCCTTGTCCTGGTTGGGCCGCGGCCCGGTTTCGTTCTCGCCCCCCGGCGAAGCTGAAAGTTTGAGCTGGTAAGTTGGTTTGTTGCTACTGACCTCCAGAATGGCATCATTCAGGGTTTGCCTCCCGTTCAGCGTAGCGTCACCATCCGCCGTAAATTTGGTAATGAAGATATCCTGGTCCAGGTTGGACCGTGGCCCGGTCCCGTTCTTGCCTCCCCGTGAAGCTGTGAAAATGAGCTGGTAAGTTGGTTTGTTGCTATTGACCTCCATAATGGTGTCATTCAGGTTAGCCACGCCATCTGCCATATTTTCGGACATGTATACACCTGGTCCCCGCTGGTCCACGGCCCGATGCGGCCAGAGTTGTCAACATGTTGTGCTGGTTAGTTGGTTGATTGCTACTGACCTCCAGAATGGTGTCATTCAGGGTTAGCCTCCCATCCAGCGTAGCCGCACCATCTTCCGTAAGCTTGGTAATATAGATAGCCTGGTCCCCGCTGGGCCGTGGTCCTGTGCCGTCCGTACCCCCGGCGATGCTGAAGCCTAGACCAGCGGACCCTCGCTCCAGCTCCACGGTAAAGAACTGCCACTCGAGCTCGGAGGAAGCCTGCGAAACAAAAGAAAAAAGTTTTTAATAATTCGATTCATATTGATATGATATCTACATTAATAAAATAATTAGGTTCTCAGAGTTTGATTGCACAGTTTACATGCTTTTCGTGACTTTAGAATTAAATTGTTGGCTTAAATCCCAATTTTTGGCGTATAATATATTTTCTCAGTGTTAATAATTCTTTGGAATCTAACTAATCTAACTTAATTAAGATATCATTACAGTGATTACATTTTAGAATGCTATTTATAATCTCTCAAGCCTGTGTTCAAGCCAGTAGTGATTTAACAAAAAAATGTTTTCTTCGTGGTCTTTAATTGAAGGAAAACTGTCATCTTGAGCAAAATGATCATACTTAAAAAATCCAAATATGCTCAGTAGTAGCCAGCTCAAATCTGTGGGATAGTTTCTATTACGGTAACATCCTAAAATTTGTGGGATAGGTTCTATTACGGTAACATCCTAAACTCTGCGGGATAGGTTCCATTACGGTAACATCCTAAAATATGTGGATAGGTTCTATTACGGAAACATCCTAAAATCTGTGGGATAGGTTCAATATTGGTAACATCTTAAACTCTGTTGGATAGGTTCTATGACGGCAACATCCTAAACTCTGTGGGATAGGTTCTATTACGGTAAAATCCTAAACTCTGTGGGATAGGTTCTATTACTGTAACATCCTAAACTATTGTCATATCCACATTGTCATTAAACTATATTTATAAACCATATCATGTATTTACGTTTTATCCATATCCGTTTTCATTTTATCAATTCAGGAGGACGCAATTAGATTTGTGGTTTCCGAAATAACTATTGTATAATGATTAGATAGTTCATGTTATGAATTTGCCTTTATCAACGATTACATTATTTAAATACATATAATATATTTGGTGAGCTCATCAAATTTCACCGAAATTATGTCGATAGTTTTGGTTATTAGAAATTGATTAATCCATAACCACCCACAAACAGAAACATCTATCAATACGTTTAACGGTTTACCGCACCTAATTGTACGTAATGCAGGAAATAACTCACAAATTACTCCTACGGTCACAAAATATACCCACTACGAAAAATTAAGCAATTGAAAATTTTTCATGATTCTTTGCTAACACACGAAACCATTCTTTTTTTAAGCGTGATATTATATATTATTTTTAAACTACTCACACTTAATGCAAATAAATCAATTCCTCGGTTCATAACCACGAAATTTTATTTATTTAATTTCTTAATTTCGTGAAAACCACACTCTTGCCCAACATTTTAACAAAAGCGGCCAGGATTGCCCAGAAATGCCAAACAAAGAATGAATCGTAATTACATTATTTTATATGTAAGTTTATCTTTATTCGTTATTTATTAACGCCTTATCGGGCTTTAACATAGTAAATTGACAGTATTTGTATGTAAGTGTAACATAATACATGCATAAAATAGCTAAATATAATTTACTCATTAGGTAATTAGAAAATAAATTTATGTAATATACTGATATGTATTATGAAACAAAAGTTTAGAAAAAGAAGAAAAATAATGTCTGTTGTATCTAATGAACTAAATAAGTAATGGCAAAATACCAACGCCGTAATTAATATTGAATTTAAATAATAGTACTTGAAATGGTAAAGTAAATCAAAGTATAATATACATATCAAGTATGACCGTACATGCATACAGTCATTAATATGCGTCCAAAAAATAAATAACAAATAAACTAAGGAGAATGTTAGTTAAACGTTGGAAGGTATAGAGACAAAACTTTTTTTAAAGCCAATAAATAATTCATGTTAATAACTAGCAAATAAGTCTGAAATTAGTTGCCTTTTGTAACTCACAAAGTTATTGACACCAAATATATCAATACGTTCACAGTATTTGTTTGCAAGGTGATGAATTCTTGGAATTGGTGAATACATAGAGTAGTTAGTATCGAGGTTATTGTTACATTTAAAAGTGTCTTTGCTTCGAGTTTGTCTGGCAGGTACATTCATATAAATTAATTCCAATAATTCAGGGCTGTCAATGAGAGATTTGATAATTTTGAATAAAAATAATATATCAGTTAGAACTCTTCTGATAGTTTGAGAAGTCTGGTTTCGGTATGTAAGTTATTACAATTTATAAATTCGATGGAAATATTCATTTTAAAATTGATGTACCGAAGAAATTTATTTTGTACCTTTTCTAAGGCTTATAAAGATAATTTTAATTTTCGTAAAAAAATTAACAGGCAACGTGAAAAAAGATTATTAATTTTAATCGTAATCATTTTTTTAAGAACTTATGCAAGATATGAATACTATTTTTTAATATTAGATTGTAGATTAATTTTTCTTCTTTCGATTGATATCAAAAGTTAGATATGGTCTTCCTGAAGTGTGAAAAGTTAATGCTTTCAAACCTATGCAGGTAAATAACCGGCGTATTTTCCGAAATAACAGTACAAGGCTGCATGTCACGTTGGTGATGGGATTTGTACAGTGGTAAATAAAAAATGCACGTTTTAAATAAAAGAAAAATATCATTCGCTTACCCAATTAGCTTTAATTAGATAGGTTATTTGGGAATAATATTTCGTTAAACATTTGAAAAAATGTGAAAAAAAATATTAACAAACTGTTCACACTCTGTCATATTCATATTCTGTCGTATCTGTTCATATTCTGTCTGGATGAGTGTATACCTGACTTTATAATGACTGAGACTGCGCAAAGAATTACGATCGAAAGTTGTAATTTTCGCTAGTGTAACCTTAAAAATGATTCGATTCTTATGTTTTTAGTATCAAATTAATGAGGAGACTATGTTAAAGCAATCTCGATACTATAATGTAAAAACAAAAAAATATTGTTTTTTATGTAAACACATGACTGACCGAGTTGAAACAATTTTCAGTTACGTCTGAAAATATTCGATAATATTTTACACAAAATACAAAACATATTCATATTTTTTTACCAACAGAAGCAGAAAAGACTAAAGTAACAATACATATTATTTTTGTATAAAAAACATATAAATATATTCATATTTCTACTGAAAACACGTCAGGAACACAAAAAATGACCGTAAAACATCATTCAACTTTATCACTTAATAAATATCAGGGTTATCACTATAAAATCTTTAGTAGAAGAAAGTTCGATTCAGTGATTACACGGAGCAATGTAAAGCTATTTATTTATATAGCTGTAATCATTGACTAAATACAACAATACATAAACTATCTAACAAAATAATAAAAGAGTAACTCAGGATGGTTTTTGGGCGACATCGCAAGTTCTAAAAAGGGAACTATGCTGATTTAACGGCTTCCCGCGTAAAATTAATAATCATTTATTTGAATTTTCTGATTTCTTCCATTATACTTATACTTTTTTTTATTAATAGCCAATTTTTTTATTTTCTTTCAATATTTTTTTACATTTCATAGTCATCCAGTAATGTTGACTTCACTGGGTGACTGAGGCCTACAATTCGTGAGAATACAATTATTCTTGATTTCAAAATTAATCTTTATCTCTCTACATACTTTCTTTGTTATTATTATTACTCAAATATTCGCACCGTTCTTACCCCAGAAGAAACAATTAAGATAGTGAATGGATCCGCGTAATAGAGATTTTAACTTTGTTTAATTTAATAACATAATATACTGGGTTTTTCTAAATAAACACAAAATAAAAATTTCCAAAATTCATCATTAAGTATATTAAAAACGAAAAACGGCCAGCAAGATTAAGAAATAAGCACCCACCTTTTCAATTTCCAATAAAAATAATGAATTTACAAATTTTCTGTTATTACATTTACCTATATTATCGGATCGACAACAACACGGTGTTGGTTGTAGTTTCAATACCGCCTAACTGATGTCGGTAGAGTGTGTAGTTCCAAGTTATTGTTATCCAGTTTTAAGGTTTTTCCATAGATGGCGGTATTTAAACTATTTGACAAAGATAGCATGTCGGTTGTACAGGAATAGTTACGGGTACAGCCGATGTCCAGCCGATCCCTAGTTCATTTCTGGTTGCTTCCCTTGTAGAATAACTGGTAATAATAACTCTGATAAAACGGACGTTTGTCCTGAAAAATATTCATTGTAATTACCTAACGATAGTAAGTACTCGTCATCTACGACAAATCAAAGCATTTATTGAATACTCCCAATCTTAAGTGTATTTCAAACAAAGAAGATAATAAAACAGTACAGCAGTACATCACACACATAGGAAAAATGTGTGTTAAAAGTAAGACAGAAAATGACTCTGTTTTAATTTTTTTCAATCGTGTTCGTAACTGCCGCACCATTGCAAGAGTTCTAGAAACACACTAAAGTTAAACCTTTACGCTTTGTTCACACGATACAGAAAATTTTATGAACGTGAATTTTGCAGGAAACTGGTATAACCATTGCAGCGTTAACTCGACATGTTAAATTTGTTGTGACGTCTCTCTCTGCGCCCGTTCCGCGAGTGGTTTATTTATACCTGTTCCTTTATCGACTCTAAAAAATTGACATATACATGCTTTCAAGAGCTCGCTCACACGATATTGTAAATTTGGCGTATGTATTTTAGTAAGTCACCACCGTTTTTGTGTCGTGACTCAGATAACATCGCAGGCATATCCTAAAACATTCATCATAAGGTTTTTTTTCAGAATCGAGATGTTTATTTATGTGAAATTATTTATAGTTTATCGATCATTTTGAATATCCTTTCAATAGTGCTGTTCTCTCACGTTTTTACAAATCCTGTATCCTTCTAGTCACGGTGATGACTATAATTGAGTAGCTTTTGTATTTGACGGCCGGCATAGTCCAGTGGTAACGCATTGGACTGCCATTCCGAAGGTCGCGGGTTCGAACCCGGCGTGCGCAAATAAATTTTATTTGATTAATTTGTGTTATTTCACAATTAATTAATTAAAATAATATATAGTATATTTGCGGCACATCCAGAGTGGAAGATACTACCAGTATCGCCCTGGTGTAAGACCACCATTCAGAATTGAAACGTTGCTCCAAATGGCTTTAGCCGTGTTTAGTGACTAGATCTGAATAGCCAGGTACTTCCCCACCTTCCTCTTTCCCTTCCCCACTTACCTTCAGCCTCACAACATCCCCCAATTGGGGATGCCATAGTCTCACTGGCTCCAGACGGGAGCAGTTGGGACTCTTGTGAGGTATTCACTATAAAAAAAATATAAAAAAAAATATGCAAAATCATTTTAAAGGCCTATATCATTTCAGTTTTTATTCAGATTTTATATCATTAATGAGATTGGAAGATCAATATTATTATCATTAGAAAGTATAGTCTTATACAGTGCATAAGTTAGGTTAGGCTAGCTAACATAAAGTCTATATGCTAGGTTTGCACGAGCAAAAGTAATCTATTAGTCGTTACCATAATAAAAAAAATGTGATAAATTTATAGATGATTTAAAAAAAAAAATTATATATGTACATATATACGACTACACCGTGACCGTCCAATTATTTATTATTTAAACTGTAACATGTCTTTCCACCATTTTAACATTGTTCAAGCAGGATGTTATGTCATCAGTGAAGAGTAGAAATTTAACACTTTTCAAGCATGACGTTTTATAACCAGCGAAGAGTATAAATTTAATATTGTTTAGACAGGATGATATGTCATCAGCGAAGAGTATAAATTTAACATTGTTCAAGCAGGATGTTATGTCATCATTGAAGATCATAAATGTAACATTGTTCAAACGTGTCATCAGCGAAGAGTAAAAATTGAACATTGTCTACGCAGGATTTTATGTCATCAGCGAAGAGAATATATTTAGAATTGTAGAAGCAGGATGTTATTTCATCAATAAAAACAAGATTATGCATGCTGCTTATCGGCAATCACCTTCGCAAGAACAGGATATTATATTCATTTATCTAGTAGGGTAGGAATCACTTATATGTAAATAGAAAAGACACATGCAAATGACTTGTTATAATAATTCCAATTGAACAATCTATACGGGGAAGGTTATGTTTGAATTGTCTATTTCAACGGGGCCAATGCGCATAAATGTTGGCGTATTTTCATTAGGTTAAATCGATAAAGTGAAAATCGGCTCTATGTCGTATGTGTATAATCGGCGAATATGTTCTGGATAAAAAGATCTGAGACAAGATGCTTTGTATTTGGAATTTAAAAAAGCACATTTCAGAAAAAATTGACTTCCTAAAATAATATTTTTTGCTCAACTAACTAAGGAAGCGAAAACTTGTTGCTATCGTAATTTAAATATTGAACTGGAATGACTATTACAAAATATCGACAAGATTTTATTAATTTATTTTAAAGCGATAAAAATATGTAATTGTTAAGCCGAATCTGTACCCAATTGAACGTTTTTTGCTCCACAATGTCATCCCAAAATATCATATAGGGATCATGCTTTTTTATGTGAGTAGGTACGACAAAAGAATCTCAACAGTTTCCAATCGCCTGAAGCCAGTGAGACTATGGCATAAACGGAAAAAATGCTATTGTTATTTTTTTAGGAACCTCTTCAAATCAATGGTATTTCAGTTAAAAACGGGATTGCAAGCCTTACGAATGAATTAATTGGTTTCCTTATAAACTTTTAGTAAATTACAATATATTAGTAATGTACTAAAATTAAGCGTCATTGTGTTGGAACACGTGTTTACGAAAATCCGTATATTTTTGCATTACAACGAAAATTCCTTGCATCGTTATGATTACCAGGGCTAATCGATAAAACATGTTGTATTAATAAGGCCATTGGGGTATCCCGTGAGACTTCAGGCAGAGGAGAGTTAATGGAATTGTGGAAAAGAAGATTGTTGGTGTTTTTGGTTATTCTTCCACTTTATTTTGAATATTATATATTTTTTAATATTACACCTTACAATAACGTCTGTTTCTGCTATCATGGTACGAGAACACGCCATCAGATGGAATGCAGGAAAACACTTCTTCTTCTTGACATATAAATTGATTAAATTACAATATAATTGCAGAGGATCTTATTTTCCTCTGCTCAAACTTTAAACTGCAAGAAATGAAGGTCTAGTTTCCTTTATTCTTCAGTTTTCCCTAGGTTTACATAAACCTAATAATTATCTCACGACTGACTGCGTAGGTACGCATGTACCTACCAGTTATTTCAATAGTGCCCTTTTTCTGGGAGGTATCTGTATTTAAACTAAATTCTTGAAGGACATATTACAAAAATAAAGTTGTTCCAACCGCTTGTCGGAAAACAACATTCTTAAACATAAAAGATAATGCACTTAACTATCCTAAATAATACAGACGTGATTTAAACAATACAAATATTTTAAAGGGATTATTTTAAGGGAGATGAAACTTTACTTGGGGTTTTTATTACTATGGGACAGGGGTGGGAAAGATATTGGAAAATATTTTTAGGCATAATGGTTTAACTAGGGTGATCATAAAATGTCACGAATTCTTAAATCATAAATGATACACAAAAAAGACAATATTTTTATAAAAATACCAGGCCAATGAATTGTTTTATTGTAGGGTCAAATGTGAAAATGTGGGAAACTATGCTAACTTGGAAAAATACGAACTGTGGGAACGGGCCTGAAGGCTAAATTTTATTGAGCAATATGTAAAAGTCGCATTCTGGAAGATCCAACGTCCATGTCTGCACGGTGTAAAGCTAAGGAAACTATAACGTTATCCAGTTGGGCAACGTTGTGAGGTGGGTTAAGATACGGGATGCGGGAAGAGATTGAAGAGATGAAGAAGGAAAAAAAATGTCTGAAATGTGATCCGGTAAACCATAATTTTTTAACACCTTTGCAAATATCATGCTATCCAAATCCTTTCTAGATCGTCCCCTTGATACCAAATCCTTTCCAGATCGTCCTCTTGATACCAAACGTTTTTCATTCGGGCATTCAGGCTTCGTTTCCCACGAGTCATCCATCTCAAAGTTTTATTTTCAGTAAATACTGAATACTGAATACCGATACTCTTTTTGGAATTTGATTTCCTAAAGGACCCGCTGCACGTGATGGGGCCGGTGGCTGTATTAAAAAATATTGCGCGGAAAAGCCTTTGGAATTCGCTGCAGACTCAGTCCTCTAGCGCTGTACTAATTAGAGAGGATTTTCATCGAGCTATACGGATTTAAACACGTCCACGAAATTTCATCAACTGGATTTGTGGCATTATAAAAAATACTAATTTCGGTTGTGGGTCTGTTTTTCAGTGGAACTCTGGTTCAATGAACTCGAATTTGCTTTGAAAGTGTTGTTTTCACAATTGAAACCTATTGAAACAAAATGTTGTCTTACTTGAGATAGCGTTTGAAAATAAATAATAAAACTAGCTGTTGTGTACCCAACGTTGCTCGGATGTATGAGTGGTTTGGAGTAAATTTTGAACAAACATAATCATTTTACCGTACATAAGTATTTGTTTCGCTTGATCGTGCCCTTCCTCGGGCGGTTTTATGTCATTATTACGTATCATAAATGAAAATATTAAAATCACAAATTATCAGAATCAGAAAAATAAACGTTGAATATTCCGCAGATTTTTGACGGTATTCAAAGTTTGTGAAAATACCACATTACGAATTATTGTGCTGAATTTCACGTAGTTGTTTTACCCAAGTTCACTTTGAAAGCTCATAATGCGGTCTACTCACCATTCGATTTGGCAATTCAACGGCTGCACAGCCGTGCTTGGAGAAGTTGGGGTTTGCTCCATCTGATCTGCCTGTGTGGTGATTGACTTTGCTTCGTCACTTTCTAAATCTCAACGGATCGGATCAGCGTCGGCTTTATTGACAAAAAAAATAAAGCAATTCGAATACATAAATGTTGGACAAAAAAATGGTTAGTCGAAAGGAGTAAGTTAAGCCACATAAACATCGCAATTTCTTTCTCTGACCGCACCGAGAAAAATTCCTACTGTTGAATATCGCTAATTTATTGATAATCTGTTCGATTTTTTTGTAATCCGGTCGAAAAAGGGATTCCAGGCAATTAACGAATGAAATGATAGGTTACTAATAAACTAATAAAAACTAAAATACTAACGTTTTATCACGATGTCGGAACCCGCGTTCATAAAAGTCAGAATATTTCCGCATTCCATCATTGTGTATTATCAAAGCAAGTGCAGGTTCATTAACACGTGTTCCAAATTTTAGGAATTTACTAATAGTTTATCAGGAAACGGGCTGCAATCCCGTTTTTAAACGCAGCGGTTTTAGAATTTCTGAATACGCCAAACCGCGTACAAACACGCACTACGGCTGGCGTTTTTACTTAATTCTATTTCATGGTGGTACAAAAAAAAATATGTTTACGAGTATAAATGAACACATTAATTTAGTACACCGTTTGCAAAATATGAAAAAAATATTAGAAATGAAATTCATTGAATGTGAAGTAATACACATTCAATGAGGAAGTAAATCATTGAGGTCGATGCGAATATATTTTTGCAAGATATTTTATTTATGATTCCTTATTAATATCCTTAATAGGACTCACGAAGAGAAAATCATTGTCAGAGAAAAAAAGGTTGTGTGTGGTGAATGGATAAATTAATATCGTTTGTATATAAACATGTAATAATATTTCATCTCTTTCTTGAATGTGGTAGGCGAAATGGTTGTCGTGTGGAACACTGCACACTGGAATGAATATATGAGGTGATGACTGTCAACAACGTTGTTGTTGACGATTTTGAAAATAAATTGCCCGTAATTAGGGATTCTTCTATAAATTCTGACGCTGTTACCACAACATGTACCTATGCATAATCCACATCTTATAACAGGTCGTTACAGTTCATTATAATTTACTTGTCATGTTATCAACCATAATATTATTCCGTTTTTATACATACAAAACAAATTCAAGGCGAACGCAATATGGTTTTCTAACTATAAATACCTTGAATAAGTATATTCAAGGTTCGAGGAAATTTAGCGACATAATTTTCATTTAAACTCGTTCTCAGTAACATAAACTTGACGGAATAATAATCCAAGTTTCAAACGCCTCCCAAACTTTATGTGCGGTTTTCTCAATATATTCGTATTCTCTCCTGTGCTTTACGGTAACCAACTTTTATGACTGCGAATAACAAAGCATATTTTTTATTATTAACTGTCCCTTGTTCACGTGTTTGGTCCATTAGTTTTTACTGTAACTTGTATTTTGTTATTTTTTATGTCTTTGGCGGAACAATTTATTCTAGTACTTGCGACGGAAAACTTAACAGGCTTTTTGGGTTTTCATCCCTTTAAATCTATAGCCCTCCGAGGGTAACATTTTCATTTTTGTTCATCAGTTGCTTAACGATAAAAAATACCATTTGGGATACGTTGATTAAATTGTTCCCAGCAGTGAAAGTCTACTAAGTCACATCAATCATTTTTCTTAGTAGTAAAAGTCTACAAAGCTACATCTATATTTTTTTCCTGTAGTGAAAATCTACAAAGCTACATCTATCTATTTTCTCAATAGTGAAAATCTACAAAGCTATATATATCTATTTTCTCAGTAGTGAAAGTCTACAAAGCTACATATATCTATTTTCTCCATACTGAAAATCTACAGAGCTACATCTATCTATCTATTTTCTCAGTAGTGAAAATCTACAAAGTTATATCTATCTATTTTCTCAGTAGTGAAAGTCTACAAAGCTACATCTATCTATTTTCTCAGTAGTGAAAGTCTACATATATCTTTTTTTTTAGTTTACAATTTTAGTTTATGCTTTTCATAAGCCAAAATAAACCATTTTGTCCCAATATTAGAAGTTACGCAAAATCATTGAAGATAATATCCACAACATTGAAGTCAGAACCTCAGCCTCGCCGGGGCTTTGCTCTGAGACCTCGGCAAGGCTGAGATCCTGGGTTTAATCCCTAAATGCGACCGAATGTTTTTGTGCTATTTCTGTTTTACATCGTTCGTTTGAGAGTTATTATCTTTAACAATTAAAAATTACAATTCGAAGTTTTGCTCAATAAGTTGTTCTACTATAAAAATATTGAATACATAATAATTTAATAAAATTTTCAACATAATATAATACCTGAAAAAAAATGGCTTAGACAACTCTTGCACTAGATATTTAGGGCCTAACTAATAAACGTGTTTTAAATATTATACAACTGATAAACAACCAGTTCTGAATGGTTGTTTATCAGTTGTGTAAAATTTAAAAAATATTTATTTGTAAGGGGGCAATTGTTTTTCTTCCCTTCCCCGCACTTATTCCACAAGAGTGTTTATTAGGTGTTCCACAGCAACACTCGCTCCGGAAAATTGCGTTGTGTGATTAAAACATTAAAAAATAATAATTTCCACAAACCTTCCAAATTTACTGATAAAATAAAGGATTACGAGAAAGTCTAATTCAGAGAATAACAGGAGTGTAACTATTTACTGAGCGTAAATAACATTTACACAACGGTCACAACTTTAAATTGTTTATTTTGTGTAAGCGTCCCTTAAGAGAGACAATTTGAGCCAACTTAATTACGAAGAAAGATAATAAAATGTTAATTAGCCGCAGTAGGTACACCTATTTAACTCTGAAATGAAAATATCCCGACTATGTAAATTCCCATGGAAAGCGTGCTCAAATTCGTAAACTTTATAAAATTAACTTCGAACTTAAATTATTTGACGTGAATTGTTCTGAATTCAGAGAAAGGCTATAATAAAGAAGTATATTATTTTTTTTGCTCTTCATAATAATTGAAGGAATTTATTTTTTTAAACGTGAAGTTGGACTCCGCTTAAAGTTACAAGGATGTTGGAACTTTATTGTTTGGGCGCTCTGGTTTAGTTTCTTAAAGAACACACCTTTTCATGTGAATTTTAAACAATAGTTATTATTTTACGTGACATAGTTAATGACTGTTTGGAATTTTTTTTCTTCTTTTTTGCCTGTTTTGAGATTTACATTCCACAATGTTCGCAGATGAATAGTAGTAAGATCTGGAACCAGACAGAAGAAAGACGTAAGTTGACTGAATAATGTAGATACTAGGTCCATTTTTTACGTGAATACTGCACAAGCGTCCCAACTGCTCCCAACCGTCTGGAGCCAGTGAGACTATGGCAAACCCTATAAAAGACACAGAGCATCCCAAAAAATGACAAAGGCCTTGAGGGAAATTATTTTCCTCATGGTCTCCCGTGTGGGGCTTGATTTAAAAAAATACACAACATTTATTTTTTTGACATTCTTAAGAATTGCGGAGATGCATTCAAAAAGTGTTAGGTTTTGTAAAGAGTGATAAATTACATATGTAATGTTTTAGAAATTGTATTTAATGATACAATTCCTCTTGTCATGCTATGCTGTGCTAGAACATTTGTTCTACCCTGTGGTATCTTGAACAAGTCGTGTATCGTGCATGAATATTAGAAAACCGTGCAAGATACATGAAAAACAGAATTAATCAGCTGCACGGAAAAAATAAGTAATGGTAATTTATTAAGAATCTCTTCAAATTATTGGTAATCCGGCTTAAAACGGGATTACAGGCCGTTTTCCTTCTTTTATATCTTTCACTTAAATTCCAAAAATATTGGTACACGGTAACACGTTTTCATGCAACTGCGTTTGTCTTGATAATATATAATGACGAAATGTTTATTTTTTTATGAACGCGTGTTCCGACATCGTGATAATATATCTGTATTTTACTAAAAGTCTATCAATAAATCCGTCAGTATATTCGTTAAGGGCCTGCAATCACGCTTTTAATCGGATTTCGAAGAATTATAAGAGATTCTTAATAAATTAGCAATACTTAATTTTCTCCGCGTCCACTTACGGTTTGATAGTGAGAATATTAGAGATTGTTAGTAAAATATTTGAGTCGGGTCTTTTCAAGATTCAGAAAAACAGAACGTATTTTGTAATAGGCATAAATAAAAAAAAAAAATAAAATAAAGAAGTGAGTGTACGTCAGGACGTTTTTTGGCGGATCCCCTCTGCCTTTCTCACAGGAAATGATATGATGCTTAGTTAGAAAGAAGCTAGTGAAATACGGAAACCAAAATAAAAAAGTTAATTTATTGGTAGAGTGAGTAAACAAAACATCCGAAAACAACCTCAACAAAAGCTAGAAGAAAAAGAGCCATGTTCAAAAAAATCCCCAACCTAACCAAAAAAGAGTCGCTTAACCAATAAAATCGAAGAGATAATTACATATATTTAAAAATCAATAAAGGGACGTTCCTACTTAACATTTCACTTAGTTAGTTCATTAATAGTAATGGGGAAAATAATATTCAATACCAAGAGCGATTAACTTAAGTAGTGAATACATTATAGAACAATTAAGCTTAAACTGGGTACCTACCGCTAGTAATCAAAGGACGAAATCGGGGAAATAAAACTTTAATGGTAAGTACGTCTCAGATTAAGTATTTACTTCAAAGCGGTGCAAAAATATTATGTCTGCAAAAAAAATGTTGACGAATTAAAACTTTCAGGAAATTATCAATTTGGCGACCTCGGTGTACTTTGTACATACTTGCGACACTTTATAGAGTGGTTATATATATATACTTGCGGCACTTTCTAGAGTGGTGATACATACTCTTAGAATCACCCTGGTAAAAAAACTACATTCAGAAAAAAAAAATTGCTTGAAATGTCTGCAGGTTTGTGCTCGTTTTTCTTCTTAAGGCGAAATAGGTAGACTTGACCTGAAATTTGGCATTTTTGAGTCCACTTTTAGACGTATGGACACTTTTCTAGAAAAAAACACAAAATGATTTCGAAAGATCGTTATTTTATCTTGTAAAGTAAGATGTAAAATTTTGATAAATAATATTATTTTCATATCATAATAAAGTGTTACCGTTGGACGATGCGCAGATTTGTTGCATTTTAAAAGGTGAAGTTGTATTATACAACAAATATTTCAAATCATATAATAATACAGTATAAACAATCAATAAATTATCTATCATAAGTATGTATAAGAATTTTGTTTTTATTTCAAATAAAATTACTAATAAATAAATCCGAGCACGCGTTTTGTAACGAAAATCCCTCAATTGGACTATTTATTTATGGTCTTACAAATTGGTATAGTTCAGATTTTAAAAAAAAAATTATTTACCAAGACATTATTGAAACATTAGAAATAATTTATGACCAAAAAATATATTCTTAAAGTATATAATAGTAATTAATTTCGATTCGCGTTTGTTGTTTGTGATTACCCCGGCGCAAGCCGAAATTTTATCATTCCCCGCTGCGACAGGGCGGCGAGCGGACGTCTATTCCACGCCAGTCTACTTGATAACATTTTAAAGAAATTACTCGCTTAAAAATGAGGAGGAAAATACCCTCGAAAAAAAGTTTTATTAGATAGCACAAATTACGACATCAAAAACGTACGTGGGAGATATATTTTCAGAAAAAACAAGGTTATTTTTGACATACTAACCTATGATTTTTCAATCGAAATTTACTCGTGAATTTAATAACATTTCGAAAATTAGACGAGTCAGGTCGCTCCGTTAATCATGAAAACAAATATATGAAAGCGATAAAATATTATGCAATCGCATAACTACGTGTATGTAGGTAGGTACCGTAGAAAATTGTTGGAAATAAAACCTAGTTTTAATATATATACTACTTCAGTTGTAAGGAATAAACCCTCTTTTCAATGTCATACATATCAAATCAAGTAATACTTTAAAGATAAGTATTAGAAATAAAACTTACCGGTAATACCTTTCGGACAAACGAATAAATAAGTAAAACAAAAGATTTTTACTCACCTTTGGAAAACTCGTGTAAAATATTTAAAAAAAAAAAACAAATTAAACAAATATTAATTTGTTTTTTTTTTTTAAATGTATATTCATATACCTACATATTTTATATTTACCATGTCAACAAACTGCATTTGTATTTATTTATGTTTACGCACTCCGACGTATAATTTACAAATATGTATGTGACTACTTATTAGGAAGAAAGCTACAACCAAGAATTTAACAACAATAATTGTTATTTCATCGGAACCATGCTGTAGTTTTCACAGCCACGCGAGTGTACGGCTCGCAGCGGAATGAATTCGGTATTTCTGTCTCGGTCTAAAAAAACGTCCGATCGCGAGACCGTCTTTTACCGAAATTTGAATTCTTATCCGCTGGTTAAACCACCTTAACCAAGCAACGGATTTTGATAGGGTTTACACTATCATTTAGTATTTAGAGAATATCTTCCGAAAAGTTTATACATATAATACATGCACGATGCATATTATATTTATAGAAAGTATGTTTGTATATAAATCAAAACTTTACTCCAAATCATTCACAACTATTTCTAGAATATAAGGTTTAATGCATAATATATTTATAGAACGTAGAAAAAAGTCGACCAACGCCGAGTACAAATCATTTACATTAACATTATAAAACAGCCACGTCATTAACTTCTCGCTATTTCTTCAACAGTTAACCAATCGATCAGTAGATTTCGTTAATCTTAGATGGGCTGTTATCTCTTCACAACTTTCTTCTTCTTTATCCATCAATTGTCGATTTTTTTAATGGTAGTAATAACCTTCTCCTTTGAAAAGACATCTACAGCCGCTCGAAAATTAGTTTACGATTCATCATAAATCCCAGTCATAAATCAAACTAACAAATTAATGAAGTATAACGAATTTAAAATGCAGATAAAGTATTATTATTTTATTTACAATAATTTGTCATCACATTATTACCTGCATGCCTGATTATTTCATTTATGTCGCATTACATTATCTCTAATAGTTTAAAGCAAAGTCGCTATCCGCGTGTGTTTGTTTGAGCGCTTAGTTCTTCTTGGATTTTGATAGGGTTTTCACTGTCATTTAGAGAATGATATTATTATTATATACTTGCTGTACCCCGCTACACGTTGCTTTGGCTCAGTCTGTCTGTGCCAATAGAGAAAAAATAGCGCATGCTACTTTTTCGATCAATAGATGGCGCTGTTTTAAAAAAACATATTTTAACCTGTCATAGGTGACATATATATATATAATATATAAAAACATACGTATATTGAAATGCAACGTTATGTGGAAATTTCAAAGCGTTCTGTCAAGAACTTTCGGAGATTTAAGATTTTGAACAAACTTACATTCATACATTGACTTATATATTTCTTCTGGAAGGTTTACGAGTGTAAAAGTCCCAAGTTTACGAATAAAATGTCTATTATACATAATTAGATTGTTTGAAGATCATTGAAGGGGACTGAAAATTTTGAAGTCATCGCATCTACCTGCGATTTGCAATATCTGGATTTCAAGAATGTACAGTATTTATAATGACGTTGTAGCCAGTGGGAATCGTTTATATATTTGCAGTTTTTATGATAAAAAATACACATTTTTATTAAAATAATCATAATCAGAAAAATAAACTATAAATCTTCCAACCACAATTTTAACGGTATTCATATTTTGTGAAAATACCCCATTATTGATATATGCCCAAAATAGGTTTTTAGGGTGTTAGTTTGTGCTATTTTAATAATTTATGCATATTTCCTAACATTCAACTTAACCTATAATAATCCAACCTAACCTAACCTATGATATCCAACCTAACCTATAATAACCTCACCTTTTTTAATTTTTCTGTTTTATAAAACATACCTAAATATCTTTATTTTATTTTGCGTGTTTGGCTAAAATAGTACCTACCTAGTATTTGCACATGGTAAAAAATCTAGCCACTCGTATCAGGAATACCAACAAAAGAAAATTTTATCAACAGAAACCATTCCAGCTGTCATCCCATACAAAGAAAGTGAATTTTCGATTTACGTAATTAAAATGCTAAAATTAAAATTATCCCAAATGCAGTCAGAATCCTTTTATAGTAATTAAGGTAAATCAGAAGGTTTTATTTAAAAATATTTCATGTAATCCTTGTCCAGCGATTCCGAACCTGCAACTTTTACCATCTACCACGACAAAAATAGTTATTTCTTGAAGTAATTATGTTGAAATCAAGTACTATTCAGTTCAGCGGAATTCGACAAGTTTATTTAATTCCGTTCACTATTACTAATAATGTTTTACTGTAACTGCTCGAAAAAAGAAACTTGTACAAATGATTATGTAAACGGCAGATGTTACCGAAGCGGCAATATTCAATTAATTTCAATAATAATTGGACACGATTGATGCAAAGCTTCATTTGTTTACAATTAAATGGATGGTTAGGGTAAAGCACCCCCATCAAGAAATTTGAGTTTCTTACCTCCCTCTTCCCTTCTCTAATAATCAGTCAACTATTCCGATTGATCAGTAAACTATAATTCAGCAAACTGTCAGTTACAAACTTCACTTGGTAATGTCTTGGGGAAGAGAAACGTTTGATCACTCTATTGTTTCCAAATTATATCGAAATACAAACACAAATTATTACAACTAGTATCTACTCTGATTTCATCATTCCTCAATTTGGGTTTAAACAGATTCAGCTTTTAAATAGTTTAATTATTTATTATTCAATGTACACTAATTCAGAGTGTTACGAAGTTAGGGTAAGTTTTAGTAAAAATAACAAAGCAATGAAAGATAGAAGCAAATCTTTCGACCAGTCTCAATAAAGAAGGTTTCTATACGGCATCCAGTTTTTGTTTGGCTCTTGACCACCCTAAGATTATTAAGATGAAATAAGGGGAATTCATTTTGTGAAATAAAAATAATAACACTAATTAAGACTACAAAATTTGTTTGATTTATTAAGACCGACCAGTTTCGTCTAACACAAGCATCATAAGCGTACAATTTAACTAAGTACAAAACAACATACGAAATATTAGGTGTTTACAATATTAGGTTTTTTAATCATAATGCGATAAAAAAACGTTGCTTGAAATTGATTACGCTTTGTTTGGTATATTCTATAATGGAGATGTCTTTCGTAGAGTAGATAGCCTCTGGCTAGTTATCTTCGGATTATTTTTGAAAAGCTAAATATGTAGATATGATAAAATTAACTTTGAAATGCGAAAAGGTCTTCGTTAAAATGAATGATAATATTGAATAACTAGTTTAAATGGTAAGGCTTATTATTCTTAACATTTATAATCCAACCGAGAGTTTTCATATACACATTAAATAAAAAAAACGTATAATTTAAATAAATCACAATTTTACCATTTGTAAATCCCGTAATTCTTTGTCTCCAAAATGATAAATAAATGCCTTTATTTTTGCGCATTCGCTTATAGGTTGTTATTATTTTTTTAATCTTCTTTACAAGCACCCGCTAAATTGCCAAATCAGTTTGTCAACAGGTAAATTTCACAATATTATATTAACACTAAAGCACACATACAACAAGAAGCCACAATTATAGAAAATAGATAAAAAAGAATAACATTTCAAGTGACTAAATTACAAAGGCATAAAATGAACATAACACAAGTATACACACACTCAAAGGCACAATACATACTTAAACACACTCATAGGCATAATTGTACAATTACATGCATACAATCAAGATAATTACAAACGGTAACATAATTATTGCAACTGGCGCAACGTAATGGGATTTAGATTGCATCACGTCAAGGGCGTGATATTTTCAAGGTGGGATAATCCGAATCTCTCGAGAGAATCGAGATTAAAAAACCCTTATTTCACCCTTGTTTGTTGGAAGTATCGCTTTCCTTTTCAAAAGGCTTTCTAATTTAAGGGCTTGTTATATCTGAAAATTGAAAGCGCTTGTCATTTCCGATTACAATTTACTTTCGTGTACATCCTTTAGTCCACTCGGCCTACAATCCTTCCTCTCCCCTTTAGTCCACTCGGCCTACAATCCTTCCACTCCCCTTTAGTCACGCCGCTTGCCTTTGAAGATAATGTGTTTTCGAGTGTCATGTTTCTCCAGCGAATTATTTCACGACTTTATGAAATTTATTTAGTTTATGAAATCAAATTAAATGGATACGCCTTTAGGCAACGTAGTTTTATTCTCGTAAAATGCCTTAAGGTATTAGTGTTAAGAAATTAATTGTGTTAGTTTAAGATATCCGATTCCAAATATACATTGGAATCAGATGTTAATGTGTATGGACTTTTGACGAGGTGCTATATGTGATTATATCATTTTAGTACGATACAATGATAGTTATGTATTATAAATTTTTACTTGGTACGAAGTCTAGAAATTCGTAGAAAAATATAATAAGGCAGACATCCATCCACCTTCTCAAATATAAAGAGCTTACAAATACATAGTGTACATGTAAGCGTTGCTTTAGTAGCATCCTTAAAAATATTTAACTATATATCTTATAGGTCCTTATAATGGTCGCAGACTATTTCTCAGTATATCAGTCGGTCCGTATCCTCGCTATGTGACACATTCCTCACTCAAATTTAAGCGGGCTAAATCGGCCGCTTAAGCCTTGGTAAGCCGCAGAACAATTCCTATTTTAGACATCGAGGCGCCAGTAAATATAATGTTTACGTGATTAATTACATACTTCCATCTCACCGAAATACACACATATTACCTGATTTTATCAGTATGGACTATTATATTCATCGACCGACGAGGGATGTTGCTGTTACTAATTGATAATCAATCTAAACTAGACAAATAGTCTGGTAAGGTGTTATAAGAGACATTTTTCAACGTTCTGGCAGCGTTTTAAGCCGTTTGTTCATCATATTTTAATGAATAATTCACTGATCCAGCAAACAAATACTATTTAAAATTCAATCAAATTCAAATTTATCCCGCATACAACATTTGACACTTTGAAAGCTCTCAAACTCCAGATGCCAGTAGAGAGTACAGATGTAACACTCACGTAGACAGTATTTAGAAAAATTAAGCACATTCCACTATTAAAATCAAAGGTAACACGTGTAATATTACTGATATCTAAGCTTAATTCATAAATTGGAGTCAGAAAATCCATGGGCATCCCTATCGCTGAAGGTAAGTCGGCGATCCACATTCCACTCCCAAACTCCCATATTGGCGAACCCATAGAAGAAAAGTTAACCGCCTTTGAAATGTGTGTAGGATAGTTTCATCCTCAAAACAACCTAGACAGATTGGGAAAACCAAGATAGCTTTTTTGTGAATACCTCATAAGAGTCACTCCGAAACAGAGAGTATATATATATATATAATATTACACTCTGGGATCACACGATAACGTAACTGGTAATGCAGGGAAATATTGGTGAAATGCGGAGTAGAGGTTAATGGTACGAGGAAAGTTCCGCTTATATTTGATTATTTTATTTTATTTATTGTACGACAGATTATTTCGTTTACATATCTTTTTTAAGATTTTTTACATTTTATTTTAAGTTTTACAAAAAAAAACGTTTTAAGGTTATTTAAAGAGTAATTATATACATCTACTGTTTTCGAATTTTCATTCAACAGCACAATTCCTCTTATCGTGCATTGCTGTTTAAGCGTGTTGTATTTTATATAAGTCGTGGTGAATGATAATATAATGTTCTGATTTAAGACTGAAAATTTATTTGGAAAAATGCACCAGTAAGATAAGGTGAGCGCATAATGGATTTAATATAGACGATATTACGACTCGTTTTGCCAGGTAAAGATAAACATCGAATCATATGAAATTGATGTACAAATCACATACTCCGTAGTCTATCACTTCAGTTTATTAACTGAAATAAACTTCAAGTTTAGTCCAAGAGTAATAATTACAGTTTTTCTTAGTCCTAGAAGGTTGCTGTCTTCCGTTACCATGTGGGAACGAAATTCACGGAAATGGTCAGAAGAGAACTTAGATTAGTTTAATTTTACAACGATTTCTACTGTCAAACGTAGTGTTGTCTTAAAATTCATAACAATGGGCAAAAAAAACTTAGGTTAGTTTAATTTTACATCGATTTCTACTGTCAAACATAGTGTTGTCTTAAAATTCATAACAATGGTAAGAAAAAAAATTGGGTTAGTTTAATTTTACATGGATTTCTACTGTCAAACGTAGTGTTGTCTTAAAATTCATAACAATGGGCAGATTAAAACATAGGTTAGTTTAATTTTACATCGATTTTCACTGTCAAATATAGTGTTGTTTTAAAATTCATAACAATGGACAGAAAAAAACTTGGGTAAGTTTAATTTTACATCGATTTCTACTGTCAAACGTAGTGTTGTCTTAAAATTCACAACGATGGGCAGAAAAAAACTTGGTTAGTTTAATTTTACATCGATTTCTACTGTCAAACGTAGTGTTGTCTTAAAATTCATAACAAAGGGCAGGAAAAAACTAAGATTAGTTTAATTTTACATCGATTTCTACTGTCAAACGTAGTGTTGTCTTAAAATTCATAACAATGGGCAGAAAAAAATTTGGTTAGTTTAATTTTACATCTATTTCTACTGTCAAACGTATTTTTGTCATAAAAATCATAACAATGGGCAGAAAAAAACTTAGATTAATTTAATTTTACATCGATTTCTACTATAAAACCCAGTGTTGTCTTCACATTTTGTTTGAATATTAATAATTTTGCTGTAGAGACTAAAAATAGACAAGAGCATCTTAAATTGCTTATCATAAAGAAGTCGCCAGTTTCCGTACCTATTGAGTTGATAATACAAAGTAAATAACGGCCTAAGTTGCCTTTACGGGCAGAGATAACAATAAAGATTATATTGACTTAAATATTTGTAGAACTCTCTCTAGCATGTAGGGCTGTCGTAAAGTATTTCCGTGGTGAGACGTAGAGTAGGGTAACCAACTAACCAAACTGGAAAAAAATAGTACTAATAATAATAATATTTGGATGATTTGTAAAGCGCCGTTTTTGTGCAAAATCACCTCAAGGGCGCTGTACTTTTATATCTTTTTCTACTACCTAAACTATTACGGTTAGACAGTGATCCTGGGTTAGAATCCTAGTTTAGACCGTAATCTTTACGGTTAGACAGTGATCTTGGGTTCGAATCCTAGTTGTGACCGTAAACTTTTTTGTTTTCTTTCATATTTCATTTAGATTTGTAAATATTATATTCCTCTTCAATTATATATTATATAATACGTGGTCAAAGTGGTTTCCGTGGTAGAGCGTATAGGCGTATCCAGAAAGTAAGTGTACTGAGGCTATCACGACCGAATAAATTTTATTTTCGTCGTGTTGGCTACACTTACGTGTAGCCTGACTCTTCCCCTCCGCAATGAGACCGGTTCAAGGTCAGTACGTTGAGAAGTTGAATAATTTTTGTTATTTCACAATGTACTTATTTGAGTATATTTACGGTACGTTTCAGAGTGGAAGATCTCTCAATATCGCTCTGGTGTAAGACTACTATTCAGAATTGAAACGTTGCTTTAAATGGCTTTAGCTGACCAGCTCTGAATAGCCAGGTACTTCCCCACCTTCCTCTCCCCCAATTTCTTCCCCTCTCCGATACCTTCAGCCTCACAACATACCAAAATTGAGGATGCCATAATCTCACTGGCTCCAGTTTTCAAATTACTCAGATAGCAACTTTTAAATCATTTTACAACGATCATACCGAGAGATCATCAAAACGTCAGTGCCCTTGAGACAATTTTTAGAACAACGGCACTACAAAATATTACTATTATACCATTCAGAAGTGAGTTGTTGCTTGAAACCTGCAATATTGTTCGGAAAAGAGTGCCAATTACTTCAATATTTTAATGGAAAGTACCTTGGATAATAAACGACCATTTTGTTGATCGCTTTGGCAAAGGAGCTCGTTCCAAAAATACGTAGGTACACGATGTTATTTGCCAAATGAGAATCGGTTCATTGATGAACTCGGTAGTATAAAAATGGACCTGCAAAATTTTGTGTTAATCTCCAATAAAACGTTGGTTCTTAGCAACTAAGTTCACTCTGACCTCTGATCACTGCTTTCAAATACTTTTGCTCAACATCTCCAGAGATTACCCTCCTGAAAGTATTATGGAAAACGTCTTTTTTTTAATTACTGGATCTGAAAAGATAAATATATCTACTCAACTGTGTTTTTTTGTATTTTTCTTTCGCTTTCCTCTAAAAATATTTCTTTGTACATATATGGGGTAACATCATTATAACCACACTAGAGTTAGTTACTTGTAACGTTTTTGTGGGGTTATTGCAAAAATGCCCGTAAAATCATGTTTATTGTTTAATACCTAAAAAAATGCATTTTAACCCTTCAGGCCTCTGGCATAGTCATTATCATATTTCTTAAATATAACGTCAGAATGTAGAAAAATTCGTTTGTATTTCCACTTCTCAATAAAAACCAAATAAATATGGGATTCTTCTTTTAAGTGTCCATAAATTCAAAACAGTTTTTGAAAGGTGATGAAATATGCTTTTAAATTTTATTATTAATTATGTAATTTTTAAATGTGATTTCAAACAAAAAAAGTTTAAAAATGGCTTTCCTAACGTTTTTCGTCTAACACTCCACTAAAAATAATAATAATCAAAGAAATTACATGTTTTATCAGAAAACTGTACTATAAATATTATTGTTACCTCTCTTTTTTGTCATTTCATTTAAAAATAGTCAATTAGAATATCATTTTCAAATTCATTTCATAATTTTTTCTTGAATTGCGGTCGGAAATTTTGATTTTATAGAGGTGTACATTTTATTTATTCTGTATTTTTCTTTATTTCTATATTTGAATAGAAAGCTTGGTAGTATTTCTTTCTAACATCGTTTAGTTAACCCTAGAAGCCTAATCTATTTTATAGGTACATAAAGCCTTAACATACGTCTCAGAAGCGTACACATGTAAATGACAGCCAGTAGGCCAAAATATACCTACTTGTGCCCTATTTTTCAATGGAAAGTTAAGGTCGGTATGTAAACTAATAATAAAACACAGTTTTATCAATGAAAACTGCTATCACAGGTATTTATTACAATGAATCAAAACATTATGCTTATATTCAAACCAAAACATCATCTTCTTAAAAATCAACTTGAAAATTTATTTTTTTAAAATTAATTTCTTATTCATAGGGCAAAAATTAAAAGTAATCATGCTTTTAATTACTAGATTTAATTTTAGAGCAATCTACACAGACATCAACTTTGTGCTCAGAAAATATTGACTTTTCACACTTACAGCACACTAATTTCGACATTCTTTTTTTTTAGCAGTAAAAAGGGCATTATTTATGATTTTCGGGCTCTGGTTCTCCTGCCTGAATTTTATTACCTGAATCAGTAGGTTTTGCGAAAATTTGGCTTATATTTTTTAGTCGGAGCTTCAAGTCTGAACCCACGGCTTGACCGAATCTGTGCTGAGTTGTTTAATGAATTCTCTTTTGTTTTGAGAGTTTATTTGATCATTTTATGGTCATAAATTATAGCAGAATTGACAAAAGCCATATTTAAGATGACATAGAATACACCCATTGACCATCTATTAGTTTTGCGGCTGCACGTCATTGAGGAGCACATTTGATCAAATAAATCTACTCTTCCTTTTGTTTGGTTGTAGAAATGAATCATGTCTGGTTTGCCACTTGAATTATTAATTATTGCATTTTCATCACAAGAAGATAAACGCTAAAACATACTTGCAGGTTATGGCTTGTACGATAATAGTGGCCATCATAGGGCCATCAAAACAAAACCTAGAACTGCCAACAGGTCGAGATCTCGAATTCTTGGATTAATCGTGGATTTCCCGCCTATTTGATCGGAAAGTGCCCACTAGATTTAATTTGTAATTTGAGCTGGTCCTCAAGAGGTGCGGACTTTATTCATAGCTGAAGTTCTGTGACATTATTGACCCTTATTAGTTGACCAAACATCCCGCGTCCATACTTACTGCGAAGAGTATTTCCAGGAACATGATAAATTCGCCCTGAGTTGGCAGATTGCGAAACATGAGCAGAATCAGATGCTAGGTCAGCTTCTGCAATTTTGAGTCTGCTTTTTCAGTGGAAGCAGATTCTTGCTAAGGGAAAACCTCTTCAGTTACATAGTTATTCCCATCTTATTTGAATGTTGTCCACAAACTGGCTGTCCTCGTCTTCAGAAGGTGATTCTTCCAGAGAAAGACCATCTTCTTGGTATAAGATTTTCAAAATATCGTTATTGTTTAATACATTAGACCATGACATGTTGGTATCTGAAGCAATGCCAAAATAAACATAAAATGGACGAAAAATTAACAAAAGTATAAACACAGAATCTTAGTTAAAAGTTACACAAAGCCTAAACATACGTCTCGCAGGCGTACTATACCTCAAAAAATCAGAAATGGCTGGAATTACCTTAGTGATACAGGTACCATCGGCGAGCTCCCGTCGGCCACCGGGTTGGTTAAAGAGCACGAGGCGCTAACTTCAACCGTTAGAAAGAGAAATAGAATTTAAGATTTTGTGTACGCCTCGCAGGCGTAGATAAGGCTTCTAGGGTTAATATTTCTAAGTACGAGGGTAAGAGAGACACAACGGTTTTTATGAGACCATATGAGCGGTTCCGAAAAGCGAACAAATTAACTCTTTGGGTAAAAACTGTTTATTCCCAAAACCGAAAAAATTAGCCTTAGGAGTTGAGAACTTAATTTAATGCCACTTTGTTAATGCTAAACACGAAAATTTTGAAATAAAATGTGTACTTTATAAGATAGAGACTTCACATAAGAAAAGGTTTAACCTATGTCAGAGTCACCCTTGGCCATTTGGCTATTTATTTTATTGCAGAATAGATTGCTAAAGAAAAGTACCAGGGGAATCGAGAGGAACGACGCTTTAATATGGCCATAGAAATACACAGATACAAGAATCACGCTTTCCTAATACGGCCATACTATGTAATATGTAAAATGTGGCTCACATACATCTCTGATATCTGTGTGTAACATAACATGTAGCGAACATAGAACTCTGTTATCTGTATATAACATAATATATTATGTAACAAACTTACAACTGTGTATCCCGTGTCTGAAAATGGCGAGAATACGAACGGGGAGACAAATAAAAACTTGCCATAAATGTTAGCGAATAAAGAATGGATACGTCTCAGGGTTTTGTATGGGAAAAGTTGAATTTTATTAGTTTTCGTATTGCTTGAAGGATCGTGGATGTGTGTGTAATTTGTATGGAGGCTCTATCCGAGGCGACTTGGTGCTTTTATTTGAGTAGCATACAGGTCTAATCAAAAATAAAAATCTGTCAAATAAAAACTTTTTTTATTCAAAGCTTTTGTGCTTTTTACAGCAAGCACGTAAACTAAATTAACAGTATGAAATGCAAATACGCGTAAGTATAAAAGCAGTAGTTTTCAAACAATTGCTAACTTTTCGTTAGAAAACTATTTTATCGTTCATGTTTACCTAAATAAAAATTGGTATTTTATTTTTTTAGTAAAAAGAAATTCAGTTTGCTCAATTTTATGGTTTGTATAAAATCTACCAGCATATTTGTACGATTATTTAATCAATACGCGTTACAAAATTTTATTATTTAACGACTTTGGTGGTTAAGAGGTTACGATTCTCGGGTAGGAGTCCGGAGGTCGCGGGTTAAAATTCCGGCCTGCGCCAGTAAATTTATATAACTAATAACTTTGTGTAATTTCTCAATTTATTAATAAAAATAATGTAGAGTATATTTGCAACACTATCTAGCCTATAATATACTTTCCCCTCGGTGAAATACTACCATTCAGAATTGCAACGTTGCTTCAAATGACTTGAGCCATGTTTGGTGACCAGGTATGTGTTGTCAGGTTTTCCACTTTCCTCTTTCCAATCTTCTTCACGAAAATAATAACTAATTTTCAGAAGGAATACATACAGAAAACAATGGTTAAGTTAAAAAGATTTTTTGAATTTTACTTAATTTTCTGATTCTTAACACATTTTTGTGGTTTTTATTATTATTTATAATAAATATTTTATGGTTATGGTTAAAAACAATAATACGTACCGATCCTTAAAAAAAAATAAAAAGAATATTTTTAAGAACATGTTGACAAACTTCTATCCGGCAGCTTAACAGAACTTATTTGTAATTGTGTCTTCTCAATAATTATATTTTGTAGTTATACCCGGATCAATTCAGGGAAAATTAGAAATTCTAAAATAATACTTTAATCATAATTATGATAACTTAAAAAAAATTTAAACGTTTTTTCTCAACACCGTACAAATTTGTTTATATTAATTAATTTTATTTACGTGAATAATGGAATAGATTATAATGACCTTGAACATCGAAACAGTTGTCACAATAATAGAAGAGAAATATTGAAATATGTGCAGAACTTAACAAAAACGTCCAATAAAACAAAAGTGAATAAAGTACAGTTCCACGAATGAAACACAATTACAACAAATAATATAAATAAATGAAATAAAACAATATTTTTTATTTAAAACCACGAATTTTTATTAATTTTAAGACCCACCGGTTTCGCTTCACTCAAGCATCATCAGGGTACAAAATTAAACTGACCGATTATCCTGATGATGCTTGAGTAAAGCGAAACCGGTCGGTCTTAAAATTGTGATGGACTCGCCCTGGGATAAATTTTTTTATTGTTGATTTATTATGGTGGGAAAGAAATTTTCAGTTGGTCTCACGACATAGGAAATTACCAGATGTTGGACAACTGATTTTAAAACAAGTGTTTAGATTTATTATGGTACTAGAGAAAAAAATAGGAACATGCACTGTATCGCCAGAGACCTCCGTGTTGGTAATTGTAAGCCGAGCTAAAATGCTGGTGGGCCAACACGCCACTGGATCTAGGGGGGTCGTGTTTCATTATTTTGCAAAGAATTGGATATTTTACTCGAGAAGTAACAATTTATTGGTTTTCAAACGATTTTAATTAATGTGACGGGTTCTAAGGGCTCATAATTAATGGGGGTTTTAGTGCGTTTCTGTTTTTGAGTACACGAAATTTCGAGAATCCAAAAGAGATAAATTAGATATCGCATACGGAGAGAGGCGTCGCCACATGGGAAGGGGAGTCTGGATTTGAAAGCGCGGGGAGACGGTCGAGACAGTCAGCGTTGAAGAACGGAAGAAGAAAGTCGATAGTCGAGGGTGAAAAAAGCGGTTCAAGAGAGTCAGGTTTTGAAAACGTTGGGAGGCGGGAAATACAGTCAAGGGGGTCAGAGTTTCAAGGTCTGGGAGACGGTCAGGAATAATCAGGATCGGTCAGCGTTTTAGGGTAGTCGAGTCGGTAAAAACTAGGAAGCGCGTCAACAAGAGTTAATCGTCGGGACGCGAACGCAGCTAAAGTCATTTAGTGTAGAAGGAGTGGTTTTCTAACAGCATGAGTATTTTACTGCATGTGACTGTGTTTGTTTTTTATAATTATTTGGATTGTTGACACTAAGATGTATCGGTAAGTCTATTATAATCTAATTATTAACACTTATTTCCCTAATGTAAACCAAATAATTCAATTGTATTTTGAAGTAAGGGTATTTAACTTGAGCACTATAGGTACCCGTTAGCAAAGGAGGCCATAAATTACGAGACCTGGCCATTAAAAAAAGGACGAAGAACGGTTTCCCTGAAACCGCTTTAGATCATCCAACAATAGACATTGTTTATGAGTTAGACTATTTTATGCAATTTAAAATGATTTAATAATTCTCCAGTAGTTATATTTAGCGCCAATATTTATAGAACACAAACCATTGTATTTATGCAGTGTTTTTATAGTTCGGCGAACGGTTATTAGTCGAAACAATCAGATACCTATGGGCGGAATAGTAACGGATAGAACGGTTATTAGTCGAAACAATCAGATACCTATGGGCGGAATAGTAACGGATAGAACGGTTAATTAAATGCTTCAATGCCTGTTATTTGACAATGAGTTGTCGTATCCTCCTTGGGAATTCAACTTATTCTTCACGGAATTCATAGAATATATTTAATTAAATATAATTTATTCAAACATCACTCTTTTAATTCATTTTTGAATCGGAATAACGCAGCGGATCGAGGCTAGCCGCCGAGAGAATGCATCTGTCTGGCATTCCTATTCTATCAAGTGAGACTTTCATTTTGAATAAGTTTGGCGGGGACGGAGTGTACGAATTTTCCGTAGGCTGTCCTATCTTACCAAAGCGACAAAAGCGAAGGGAACGAAATTTGTAATTGGCTTGCCTAATAGGGATTTTTGTGTTAGCAAAGTCGATAACCCTGGATACCGAGATAAAGTCTATTTTAGTATAGCAGCGCCGGCTTTTTCCCCTGCTATTGGTGTGGTTGAGTTATTCCCGTAAAAAGCACCGGTTTCTGTCGAAGGTGTTGGCGGACCAGCCTTAGATAGTCACCCTAAATAGACCCCTGTTTCGAGTATTTTCAGCTGGTGAGAGGACGCTTTCACGGAGTTCAAATCGAAGGGAACGAAAATTGCTAATGGGCTTTCCTACTTGAGTTGGTAGACGAAGGAACAAAGCGGATAAGGGCTATGCTATTCTTGTCTGGCGTATGGTGAGGATTTTCTCGCTGACAGAACGAAGGGATCGTGACGAATATGAAGTTGTCTCGGCGATTTCTGACGTCCTTCCTGTCAAATTCAATAAGTACTTACCCCACTATAGGAGGAGAAGTCATCCAGAATTAGGTTGGAAATTGACTCCGACTGAAACCGTTTGAGCTGACGGAGATCGGATGATTTCAGATTCATGACCTGATGATTCCAGTATCCCTAATCCTTAGCGCCGGAAGTCGAGGATATCAATTTCTACCATTCTTTGATATTTGAAGCGAACGGAGGGTAACAAACGATAGAGCGAATGACCATGACTTTGAAGTGGGGTAAAATCTCCCGTCTAGGAAACATTCGTTATGTCGGATGGACGCCCTCATCCAAATTAAATATTGACATGACTATTTTGAGTGTGGACGAAAGACTTGAAGTATGTTCTGTATTGTACATATGATAAATATGTGTCATTACCTCTACTGGAACGAGAAGCTGTATAGACTGGAGCCAGGAGCTATTTGGAGTAGCGTGACTGCAGAGGCGAAGTCGAACAAACTGAAGCTGAATTCATCATTATCCTTACGAGCGTAAACCAGAGGGGTGTTCACGGGACTCCCGAACTCCTGACGTTGCTGATGCAAACCACTTCAGTATATGTTTATGTTTGAGGTTAGTAGAGTGGACTCCTAACTTTCGGCATGCTGGCGAAGCTTAACTCATCATCGATTTGGGGGAGGTTGACGCGACCTAGACCTCGCGCTACCCACGTGACCCAAGTGGTTCCTGACACCAGGCTATCATGCCACCGGACCGGAGCAGCCCCTTGTACCTAACGGTATAAGATGAATCTTCATCATTCATCATCAACATCAACATCAACAGTTACCACCAAGGACCCACATTCCACCTTCATCACCCTCCGGCAGGAGGCAAAACATGTCATTATTTCATCTGTCGCTGAGCGATATTCAATTCATTTCTGGAGGTGTTGGGATTGGACCATCAACTTGGCTGCTCTCGAGCTGGTCACGTTGATGGATGGGATTTGGACGGAGACCAATCGAAAGCAACACATGTTTTGTCTCTAGCTATTCCCGAAAATACCTACTCATAGAAATGACTCACAAAACTAACAAACCATAGTCAAATCATTAACTTAGAATCTTGTGCATCTTGAATTGAATTGTGTATAGCGAATTTCATGTACTTGTAATTAATTGTCTCATTATATTAGCACTTTATCGACTGCAGCATCCGGAAACGTTTGGACGAGCAAACAAGGTAGGAAAAGGTAGTTAAAATCAGGGTAGTCGGTCATTGTCTTATTTTCAAACCATACAGAATGTAACACGCCTCATCTAAAAAGAACCAAAGTTACCACAACCAATTAAAAGGATCCTTCAATGAATTAATCCCTGTCGAAACAAAAAATTGACACAACGTGACACATTAATTCGTTAAGATTGAAGGGTTGATAAACCGCGAGAAGTTGCAAATCAAAAGTGACGAAAATATTAATCCGTTAAGAAGAACTTAGGTTAGACGGGAAAACATTACAAAATTAATAAAAATTCGTGGTTTTAAACAAAAAATATTGTTTTATTACATTAAAATGTTAAACCACAAAGTTATTGCTTTCTACGAAAATATAAATAAATGAACTCTTCTGGACGGATCAGAGTTCTGTCAAGAAGAGTACACACTATTTCTAATAAAAATAGTTCCGCCGTCTTTGAGAGATATTTTGGGTCTCTAGTAACAATTTTAGAAGTTTCTGAAATGTTTCGGACTTTTAAAAGGACGAGACGAAACACAAGACAAAAGATCCTTTTCACAAACTCATTTAGATAAATTGGCCCATGGAGCAAGGCTACACTTAGTTAACTTGGGGCAAATAATCAGGAACGAACGTTTCATGTTCTGAAGCGGCCAATGCCTCACAAATCATTTAGTGGTGTGACTCACTGATACGAAGAATAAAGTTCACTTTCCGGTTAGGCATCATTACTATTGTCATCTAGTTCATGACTTTAGTGATTTTTCATTGATTCAATTCATTAAAACATAAATCGAAATAATCCTGTTGCGTACCGATAATTGGTACTCTTGAATCGACTGTAAATATCTAGAATCATGTATATGAGATAGAAAAAATAAAGCGATTGTGTTTATTTATCACAAAAGAAAATTAAGAGTGGGGAAAAGGAGGCCTTTACCTTGTGAATGATATTTGTTTAATTTTGAAGTTCTGGTGTTTTCTAAAAAATGCCGTGGGCACTGTTAATAGTTTATAGATGTACATCTAGCACCGTTGTTTCCACAACATGAACTGTTTTGTTATCACCATACGACAACATTTAATGTATTTTCACTTGGAGACGATAAATTATACTTTTTTAAAAACTTTTCATTCGATTAATTATTACGAGGGGTGCAAAATATGCAACGAAAATAATTCGAACATAAAACAGATCAACATTTACTTTGGGCTTCTTTTTTCAAATCTGCATTCTTGCTTTCTTCGAAGGTAAGAACCTTTAGGAATGAAACAAGGGAAAAGGCAATTTGGGTAGGAACTGGAATTTTGGGAAATTCATAAAACTTTTTCAATATTAAACAAAACTATTTTGTATGAAAATACTTATATATTATACCCTTTATTTTCGCTTTTTTATTTCAACAACATTTCGCTATTTTTCGTAAGAATGAATTATTCATAGTAACGATGAATACTCTAAAAATCTAGCAAGTAGGCGAACTATTTATTTTCCAGCAAGCTTGTGTAAGCTCACGTTAAATTATTTGGTTCACAATTATTTTGGAGCTTCGTAGGCTTTGATTAAATTAGTACAATCCTACAAATTTAAGTTTTAACGCGTCATAAATTTGAATTATATTCATCCAAAAATATTATTTAAGCTTCGCAAAATTGTTGAAATTCTGCTCAGAATAGATTTTATTTTATCACCAGGCAAATGATTAGTGACGTTAAGTTTTCGCTTCGCTGTGGTTAAGTTAACTAAGAAAATTATTAATCTCAATAATAATTTGGAGAAGCACAAGAAAAAGTTAACAAGGTCATTTTTATTGCAAACTAGCCGACGTGTACCCGGCTTTGATTGGTCACTTGGTTTTTAGGTTGTGAATTCTAGAGTACCTGACAACTGAGTGCATTTTATAGGTGAATATAATATTATTGTGTTGTATTTGTTTCACTTTACCGAGCCTTGTCATCCTCGGAAGTCCACGACCTCTTCGACCATTCACTTCCAAGTCATTCATTCTCTTTACACCTCCTTTGTTCATCATTTACATCTCAAGTTACCACAGATAATTGTATGATCCACGTTTTCCTCGGACATCACCGAATTTTTGTACCATTCACTTAATTTATTATCATCCACATTTTTACTCTTAAACTATATTATGTTGTTAAGTATTGTTTAATACATTCATTTGAATTTCACTTTTGTTTCAGGAAAGAATGTTTGGAAATCTTGGAAGCGGAAATTAACCCACTTTCCGACATCCGTTCGAGCTGAAACTCGGCAGATAAGCTCGTTGTCGAAGAAGATGCATTCTCTAAATCACACACATATGTACACGCGGACTTATACGTATTTCTCTGAAATTCAACATATTAATGTCAGTCCTACCCAAATGGGATTTGGTTTAATTGCTAGCGCGGTTGACTAGTCCTTGGGGAGGATGGTTCAATCCTCAGTCAATCCATGTAATTGATTATTTTGTGTTGTTATAAAACCTGCTATCTCGCCACCGGGAAATTTAGGAGAGCTCGCGCAATTCCTTGTACTGCCGTCTGGAGCTTCTCTGGATTGACGCACGACGAATCATACGTTCGTCAATAAATATATACTAGAGACTTGGTTATTGGATGGTTTTGCAATCGGAGGACATCTACCGATCCTGCATCCACACGATCTTTTTGTCATGAAATCATGGTTAACCAGGTCACTGTAGCTCTCGAAATAAGATTATTTTTAGGAAAACCAAACGGTATGATGTTCCTGCATGCCAAGTCGATTATTTATAAAAACACTTCAAGTTCAATTCTTCTTTATTCTAAATACAAAATTCAAACATTTACAGATCAGTCGCTCTAATAAGAGCCTCTTTGCATTAATAACGTTCTCGGTACCCATTATATTGGACATCTTTAAATTCCATGCTTTGGTGTAGCTTATTTTATTTTGTATTTGTCAATCTTAAGTTAACTCACACCGTCGTATGTGCTAATATTTTTAGAAATATTATTACATAAAAATTGACATTTTATAAAATATTTAAAGATGTACTTTACACATGCTAACATTGCATATCTATATATATTTATATATATTTTAATTTAAATGTATTTAAAAACACAAAGGAAACATCAATATTTGAAGTGAACATACTTTATTAATTCGCTTTCAAAATGAATCATATTTTTAATATCAATGATTTCATTCGGGATTTAGTGGTAAAGTTGGACGTCCTGGTACATCCGAGATTTCTGGGTGCTTGATGTTTTCCTTATGGGCAGTCTAATTTGCTTTGCATTTCTCGACCCGTGTCCGTTTATCTCTATATTGTAATTTATTCTTACTTAATTTTTTTTAGATGTTTAAATAATAATATTATACACATTTTTATCAGTCCCCAGTTTCAGTTTGATCTGCGCTGCCGTTGACTTCATCAAATAAAATTGTTTTGTGACGGCACATCCCTACTTTTTTCCCTGGTTACGAATAATCAAATGGCGCGACTCTGAAGGTTGCAAAAGCTTACACCAATGAACTATCCCACAGCCAAGTAAGGGAATAGGTAGTACCCAAAATTACTATCCTCCTTATATTAGCTTAAATACTTGACATGCCATTTTTTAGTATTTTACGTATTCCTGCGCAAATTCATAAGTTACCATTTATAATTCACTGAATAATTGGGATTTCTATAGTATAAAAGCCCATTACACACAAAAATGCATGGGGTCGTAGGAAGACCCACTTGGTTAAGGACGTTTTGTTTGGCATCTTAGTCTGTCAAGAGTTAACTCTCAAACTTTTAAAACCGTCCACAATTAAGATCCTTTATGTATGTGCTACATCTATGACGTACTGAGCATCAGACAATGAAAAAGTAAAAATTAATGATAGCAAAATAACACAACACATGTAACACTTCCAAGTCCACACTTGGCAATCCTGACAGGTCGAGGTTCAATAATTAGAAACTGTAAAACGGAAGCCGAGAGAAATGGAAAATGAATTGGTCAGTCGTGTGTGAATCCGGAATGCCGACGCGCTGACCCGAGCAGCGGGAAAACAAATATTTGCCGAGAAAATATTTGCGATAAAATAATATCAATATTTTAACATTTTCGCACGCGTTCTGAATATTTATGCGTGGAAAAAGGAAAAAGGATAGTGGATAAAGCACGAGTATTCCCGACTCAAGAGATACGAACTCAATCATATTCGGCGGCCCTCACTTCGTATCATCCATGCCACTGGAAATTTAAAGCTTTTATTATAAATTATGGCGGCTCACGTATAAGAAGCAATATTTCTATATAGTAACCAAAAGATAAAGATCTTATTTCATGAATTCGGTTAAATATTCATATTTGCAAGATGTATCCCTGTATACAAGTGATAGAATATCCCTGTAAAAAACATAAAAACTCAGTCGATAAGCTCAAGCCTTGGACATAGACACCACAAATACCAGACAATCAAAGATTTTAACTCGACACAAAAAATTATGAAAATAAAAAAAACATTTTCAAAACAAAATTAAGAAATGGTTAAATAAACAAAAATGATGTATTACAAAAAAAAAATATCTGTAAAGAATAAAACATTACCTACATAGTACATATATCTTACACAACCGAACTAATAGTTACAATCATATTGCTTGGTTTTAAAAACTACATAAAAATTTTAAATTTCAATACTTTATTGTTTTATATCTAAATTCAATTAAAATTCATTTAATCTAAATTAATTTGATTTAAACTCATTTAGTTAAATTCATTTAACTTAAATCCATTTCATTAAAATTCTTTTAATTTAAATTCATTTCATGTAAATTCATTTAATTTCAATTATTTTAGTTAAAATTAATTTAATTTGATTTAAATTCATTAATTTTCTATACATTATATAATTTTATAAAAAAAATTTAATGTATCAATAAAAAAATTAAAGAAATAATAAAAAATACGCCAATCTCAATCCCAGAGAAATTCTGTGTCTTTTCTTTTTCGTTAGAATATTTTTTGAAACCCAAACAGGAATACGAACTTCTCCGAGTAACCGGAAATATGGACCCTAATTTGAAATAGTCAATTTCAGGAATTTAGTTAAACGAACCCTTCTTTAAAAACCGCAAATTTTATTTCCACCTCCGACCGGTTTCGACAGAATCAACCCTCCGTCAGAAGGAAAGGTAAACTGGTATAACTATCTGTACCTACAAAGTCCTATAACTTTCCTGACGAAGGGAAAGTTCTCCTTAAATATAGAGGGTAGAAATAAATTTAATTGTTTAAAACAAACTTATTTACTATCAATTTATGTAAATAAATATCTTAGTTTCCCCTCAGCAACGTAAGTAGATATATGCGTTAAAAATACGACAGCAGTCAAGTACAATAAGCGTGTTTACACGTCAACGCGTGTCTCTCCATAGAAATCGTTCTTACTCCGTTATTATTTTAGTTACATCCCTCAAACAAAAACTAAAAGGTCGATTATAGATCAAGCTACACATCACTACCAAGTTGTCTATGGAAATACAAAACAGGAATCTGCTGACAGTCGCATAATTGACACAACATTTTTACCCGCGCAAAATGTCTGCCGGTAGCGCCGCGCGCTTCACATATTAAATTTTTATAAAATATTTTTATATGAAATGATAAAAAAATGAGGTGATAAAAGTGTTTATTACACATATATACAATAGAATAAATATTTTTGTTTACATAATCTGTGATTTTAGTACCATTTTCACCTAAAAACATGACGTGAGTCATTTTTAACCTATTTTTAATGTTTGCGTTCTAAATTTTAATATTTAAAAATGCTAATATTTATTTGTAATATAATAATTTGAAAGCTTATTTTGTAACTTTTCTAAAACAGTTTTTACTATTCGGCTACGTTCAGAAATGTTTCATTTATAGAGCTTTAATTGTGAAGCGGTAATAACAAAAAGTTTTCGTAAAATGTCATTTCGTTAAAGACAGTTAAAGTGCTTACATGGCGATTTTCGGAGGGGTTAAATTCCTATTTAATAATAGCATTTAAATCACTACCAATTATTTTTATTTAATTAAAATTATGCTACAATGTGAAATTATCATTGAAGAAGTAACATATTTCATTTAGTCCAATTATGGCTCTTAAATGAAAATGAATTAAACCAAATTACCGTCTTTTATAAAAAGAAACATGCGTTAGTAATATATATTTCATCTCTAATACATTTTAAAGTAAAATAGTACATGGAAATAGTAAAAAAGTATAAGAAATAATTTATTCAAGTAAATAAAAAATTTCATAAAATTATTAATACGGGAGTTTTGTATTGAACTAATTAGAAAAACGAATGAGTACATCCAATGACTAGCATTGCAATAAAGTAATGGATGTGACGTAAATCTTATATAGTAAACGTTATTCTTGTATGATGGTTGTGTTATATTTATTATCCAATGTCGTGACGTCTACCCGGCGTTGGTCCGGGTTATGAATAGTTTGGAGGTTGTAAATTAAAATTGGATAAATTCTTAAGGTGGCAATAAAATTATTTTAAAGAATTTAAAAAGTTTACTTTTTATTAGTATTTAATTCACTCAATTGTGCCACGTCTTCTTCGGGCGTGCCCGAATTTTAAAAATTACATTATATCGAATTTTATCTGAATCTATCTCATTCCAGTGTAGGAAAAATGCATTAAGTCTTCCTCGGGCGTCACCGGCTTCTTCTACTATTCAAACCACTATCTAAATACTTCTAATACTATTTAAAACAAACGCTAAAATTTTTAGCAAAATCGTTCCAGTGGTTTTTGAGTCTTTTCGGAATAAACAAACATACCTTCTTATATACGAGTACTTAAGTCTATTCAAAATTTTCGCATACCTATATCAATTGTATTTATGAATGCATGTCGTTATGGTAAGTGAGTGGGCAAAGGTAAAGAGAAAGAAAAGATATCGGACTAGTCGTAACGTAGTAAGTTAGATATTAACTACTTAAACTAATAATTATAGCTGTCTTCATCTTCAGAGCGATATAAAATTTCTCCAATTCTTTAAATAACATAAAGCTGTATTTTCATAAAAAATAAAATAACTATCCCAACAAAAACATCAGTTTCTTTTCGTAATATTGCTCAAATAAGCAAACTTTATCCAAACACAAACTCATTCCCTATTCTCATATTATGGGTCATAAATTGCGGAATTTATACAATACAGTTTTTGCGGAACAAAACCGAAAATTCTCAAAGGATCCCGGTACAATATACAATCTGCACAGTTCACACAGTCCACCCGTTTCATACAATCCACCATCCACTCGGTTCACGGAATCCCACACTAGCAGCGTCATTATTAGCACACTGCTCGAGGAATCGCACAGTATATGGTATATGAATTAAATAATAATACAATTAAAATTAATCTCTTGACTTTATAAGCCGGCTTTAATATTTTGATTTCAATGGAAGAATAATAAGATTCTAAGGCAATGCGTAGTATTTTCAGGGCCGGATTTAACGTGGATACATGTTGAATTTGTAACCAGGGTGGACCTTGAGATTCTTGAGATTTATATATTACTCCTATATGGACTTTTATAGAAAGGTGATAATATTTCCATTGTAAGTAAGTGGAACAGTTATAGAAGGGAATTAAAAAAATTAATATAGAGTTTTGATTAACAAGTTATGAAAATCATGTCACGTGTATTGTTATAGGATTATGTAAATCTGTAATACAAATTAAAATATATATTTATATATTCCGTGCAGTTGAACACATCTATAATTTCTGCGAAAGTATTGCCAAATTCATGCAATCAAGGTACAAGCGAGTATTTAAATGACTCCGTCTTTATATTATTGTTGCAAATAAAAATAATTTTTAATCGGGTAGTTATAGTTGGTATGTTAAAGGTTAGGTTAGGTTTACTTCTAACCGAGAGTTCGTTTTTTTATAAAAAAATATTGATAATTAGAAAAGTAGGTATTTCTCTTAATTTTAAAAATAGATTCTCCCACAAAACAAAATAGAATTCATCCAAACCTTAAATGGAAAATTATTTGTTTTTGTTGTTATTTCAGTTTTCGGTTTTAGTTTCAGTGGCGATAAATCGGCGTTTATTGAATTATTGTGAACAGTTTCACACGTATCTAGATAATTTAATTTTCGTTACTAGGTGTAACCAGTTCTGGAGTATTTAAATTTCCATTTTATTACCATAGCATGAAAATAAAATAAAACAACAGAAATAAACATGCGCATTATTATAATAATAAAAACACTAAAGGAATAATGTTTAATAAATCAAAAATAGAGTTTAATAAAATAAAGAGAGGTAAAATTTAATTCAACTGGTTATATTTATTGATTTTAAATAATCAATTGAATGGCTAAAGATAAATTTGAGTATAAATAGAAAAAAAAAATTATTATTTAATTACTAACTGTTAGTAACCTTTCTTTAGATATAAAAGCAATATTCTATACGAATATTAATAAAATATTTAATCAATATTCAAGATAAAGATGATATTTCAAGTCATTCGGGTATCTATAAACTAAGCTGCAATAATTGTCCTGCTTTATATATAGGAAAATTTGAACATAATCTATAATATTATTACCCTAGCGTCTGGACGGTCTAGGCCCTCTGATTGGTCGAATTCAAATAGTATGTTTCGGGTAAATTCCGCTAACTTGAAAATAAAGACCCGATTTCATACTAAAATAGGATCGCCTCATAAAAATACGAGATTTCTTCAAAAGAATCGTTTCTGCTCATATAATTTTTGGATAGTATCGAAGAAAATATGTTTTAGAACGTTCATAATCCATTGGATTAATTACATTACAATGAAAATTATTCACAGTTACGTGATTATATTTGACGTTTATAAAAAATCACGCGTTCTTTCAATATGGCCGATACGCATGGTGGCTATAAATGGCCGACAGAGCGCACCTCTGACGGTATAAGAACGAAACAAATGACTGGCGCGAATATTTAAATATGCAGCTTACAATACTTGACTACCCAAGCGTTTCTAAAGATTTCTTCTGGAACTTTGTAATGGCATTTTACATTATTATATATATATTTTTTTTACTTATTAATTATACCTGATTTTATATTTACATGTTTTCTAATTTCTAAAATTTCAAAATGATTTATTTGCGATGCTTTATATCCTGAGTGAAGTATTTTAAGACCTGAATTTTTATCGAAAGTGTGATCATTATTCAAAAGATGATTTGCAAACTGAGATTTACTATTTCCATTTAGAGCTCTGAGATGTTCTTTACTTCTGACTTCAAAGTTTCTATTGGTTCTACCTTTGTAAAAGAAATTACAATCATCCCAATTGAGTTTTCAAACTCCTGATTTTTTTGTTTGATTTTTGCTTTCTTTATTATAAAGAATACATTTCTTCATTGTTATTAGTGTAAAACGCCGGTTGAATAGTACCAGGAATGTTTTTATATATATTTTTGGAAGTATCGTCATCCACAAACAGAATTCTATGCCATTGTTTATTTCTATCTTTAGAAAGAAGGTAAATATACCGTTTGAAGAGAAAATGTTTAATTTTTTTATTTACATAGTATTTCAACTATCAATTTATTAGAATAACCGTTATTAATTGCTATTTGTCTTATGAATATATTGTTTTATGGTTATATGCTATTTGTTTTTTTCAGGTCTTAAAATACTTAACACACGATATTAAACATCGCAGATAAGTAATTTTCTTATTTTAGAAATTAGAAACTCTTACCCCCCCCCCCTCCTTCCAATCCTTTTTTCCAATTGCAATCTATATTCAATTTTTGACTTCGATGTATACTTCGTTCATGAAACATGTGTTTGTTGTATATAATAAAGTGATATTAAAAAAGTTATTTGTTTTTTAATAAAATAAAGTTTAATCGGATAACATTATTTCATCTATTTCCGTTGTACATCAATGCATATGTACATAATAAAATGTAAACATAATATTTATTTATTTATTGGACAATTTGCATAACGCCGCTTTTGTAGGGGCGCTATATTGTAATAATCTACCTTTATATATAGATTTTTATTCTCATGATGAAGGTGTATATAATCTAACTTTATACTTTATTAGATACAGTAACAGTTGTAGGTAAAGAATTACCACCAGTTGGAGTAAAATTAACACATTTTAATTAAACCGACTGCTAATAGTCGCACTCTTTTTATTCATAAACACGGGTAAAATTAATCAATATGTAATAATCTATTATTTCAGTCAACTTTGTTATAATTATCTTTGATTGTTGTGACAAACTATACGATATTGATTCAACTTATAGACATTGACGGTTGTAACACATATTTAAGCACTGCGAGTCTCCTATGAGCAAATTATATTAGGTATTATAAAAGTTAATATCAGTTGTAGACATGTAGTCAATAATAGTGTTTAATTTGAAATAATCCATCACAAATACGTAAAATTTCATTTATTCAAACAACTTTCATTCTTATTATACCTAAATTGAGCATGTTATTATTCATTAACTCCTTCCTGTTCCGTGTTTTAACAATATACACTGACCTCTCTCTGTGAATGACTTAATATCTATCTATTAAATGTAACTGTTGTTAGTATCACTTAAGCTGGGCGAAGCCCAAGGAAGTGCCGCCCGCAGGGCCTAGCAGAAAAAAAACCCGCAGAGCGGGTTTTTAACTGCTAGTAATAATTATCAGTGAAAGGACACTTACCATATGTAAATGGTGAGGATTTTCCTGAACTTGCAAATCATTTAATAGTTATAAATTAAAAAAAGTAAAAAATAAAGAAGTGTTTATTTTATTATTTAAAAAATAGACAAAAAACTTACCTTCTTGTCAAGAGTTAAAAAGAATGATAAAATTAAATTAACATAATAGGTTGCATGATATTTTCAGCAGTCCCAAATTTAACTCGGATCTAGAAAGATACGATGCAGTTTCTGATGATTGTATTGACAAATTTCACCACTAAAGCATTCAAATTAATTAGCGGGCACTATTAATTTAGGCGGTGGCATTAGTCCAGCTCTGATTATTTATTAGCGGGCACTATTACTTTACGCGGTGGCATTAATCCAGCTCTGATTATTAATAAGCGGGCACTATTACTTTACGCGGTGGCATTAGTCCAGCTCTGATATTAATTAGCGGGCACTATTACTTTACGCGGTGGCATTAGTCCAGCTCTGATTATTAATTAGCGGGCACCATTACTTTACGCGGTGGCATTAGTCCAGCTCTGATTATTAATTAGCGGGCACTATTACTTTACGCGGTGGAATTAGTCCAGCTCTGATTATTTTTCCGAAAGCGATCGCCGGAAAGGGACTTATAATTTCTTCAAAAAGCGACGCTAATTTGTGGAAATATTTTGGCGAATGTTTTTGATCTGAAAAGGCATTCGCTCATAGAATTCAAACGTTTCCAGCATAAAGATCAAATCTAATTAGATTCACTAAAAATGGTTAATGAATTTAAATGCTTTGAACCTTTTCAATTGGTAAACGAAATTGGCCGGTTTTGTTTATTTGATTTGCTCTCAACATTTTGAGGGCTGATTAAAAAACAATTCCCTTTCAGGCGAAGTATCTCAATTCTAAATAGTTTTTCTTAATTCTCAGATAAAATGATGTCGTAAGGATTTAAAAATTGTCTTTCGTACTTTAAATTTACCGTACTATTGTAGTGTAAATACAAATTCAATAAAAAATCAATTCGTTAAATAATCTTTTCCGTATTTTTATTGATTCCACTTCAAACCCTTGAACGGAGCACTCGTACGATTTTAAAAACACTGAGGTTAAACCCGAGCTAGGATTTTATAATTTTTACACTGAAAACTAAAACAAAAATATAATATAAAATTATTTTACTAGAAACTAGCTTTCAATGATGCCAGCTGTAAGGTAGCGCATAGCATCCCCAATTGGGGTATATTTTGAGGCTAAAGATAGTGGAAAGGAGAAAGAGATGAGGAAGAGGATGGTAGGGAAGTACTTGGCTATTCAGATCTGGTCAAAAAACACGGCTAAACCCATTTGAAGAAACTATTCGATTCTGAATGGCGGTCTTACACCAGGGCGGTACAGGGAGTATCTTTCACATTGGAAACATATATATATATCAACACTGATGTAGGATTTTTAAACAAAGGAACCTTATATTTATATATTGCAATGTTAATGTATACAAAAGGTAAACTATACTAGATTAAAGAGCACTTAACTATTTATGTTATGTACTATTTTGTTTGTATGGCCTAAAAACATTAATTATGAATTGAAATTAAATTTCTCAATGATGTTAGGATGAACTCAAAACTTTCGAAGGAAAATGTTTTTTTTTAACTAACCACACGCAAGAGGCCTCGAGGAAAAGGAGAGAAAAATAATTTACATCATTATTGGGGAGGCTGTATGAACGGTATTTTTTAGAAGATGAAGGAGTAAACATAGGTTTTGAAGAGACCCATACTGTAGAAGATAGGAAACACAGAAGCTGGCACACCGTTGCACAGCCTTAGAAGCGACTCGTTCTCATGTGACAATTTCCAACTGTATACATATTTTCCTGGTATGCACTGGTGCCGAAAGGATTAATGATGCTAGTTCCTCAGAGCACTATCCATTGAAATACCGATAAAACAAATAAAGCGCACCTACCAGAGGCCTGTGCTCTAGAGATTTCTACCCGCTTGTTAGGATAGGGGAATCTATCAAATAAACAGCCCGTTTCTTCAAGTATTTTGGGCATCCAGACCAGAGGTGGCTGCCAAATTCAACCGTAGGGTGATAACTTATATACTTATATAGTATTTTTTATCAACGTCCTCCCATATTAAAATAGAGTTTCCATCATTCAATTCAGTATCAAAACCAACAAACAAAATACGTTTTTATTGTATTTATTCATTGTAGCAAACAATAAAGTATGTACGCGTGTTGGAATTGACCTAAAAACAAGAACAATTGATGATGACAACCATAAATAGATCTTTTTCGGGTGGCTTCAAATGAAATAAAAGCTCGTCCCACGGGAGATAAAACACACAATTTCCGTATCGGATGCACGAAATATTTCCCTAAACTGACCGTAAGTCTTGTCAACGTGGAAACTAAGTCTTGTCAACATGGGGTGGTTTTCTTTGTCCCGGCGTTTACGATACATCTTCATCACTTCTACCCTCCTGATCAGTAAGCAGTGACTATATAAATAAGGCATAAGGTATTTAGTAAGTATGAAGTCTGCATTTTACTGGTAACTGATAACTACCCATACATTCAAGCAACTTTTCAATTCTAAAGGGTGGTCTTACACTAGGGCAATACTGATAGTATCTTTCGCAGTGGAACGTGTCGCAAGTATACTATAAAAAATTAAAAATGATTGATTTTTAAAATAACACATAAAATTTACTTGCGCACACTGGGATTTTAACCACCTTTACAATAATTTTATCACTGTTCATTGTTTAATTATTTTTCACTGTCATTTACAAAGAAACCTAAAACAATTTTTTATAAGCAGTAATTAGTCGCATGAAATGTCCATACACATTATAACAACATAATAAGCAGTAATTGTTGATTGACGTACTAGTACATATTAAATTATTTAGGGTGTTGGAAATAAGCTGACGTAGCTCAGTGGTCCAGAGCAACTGACCGGATATTAGAATGTGCGGGTTCGATTCCCGTTGGCGGAATTTATTTTTACTTAGGAGATATTTTCAATTTGTATGGATATTTCAGGCGACTTATTATTGCTTATAATAATTTGTTATCCTTTGTACTATGCCTAAGAAACCTTGTCTTATAAACATTAGTTTATCATTAAAAAATAACAAAGAATTTATTACTATTTTTCACTGTCATTTACAACGAAACTTGTTACTATTTCTCACTGTCATTTACAACGAAACTTGTTACTATTGCTCACTGTCATTTATAACGAAACTTGTTACTATTTCTCACTGTCATTTACAACGAAACTTGTAACTATTTCTCACTGTCATTTACAACAAAACTTGTTACTATTGCTCACTGTCATTTATAACGAAACTTGTTACTATTTCTCACTGTCATTTACAACGAAACTTGTAACTATTTCTCACTGTCATTTACAACAAAACTTGTTACTATTGCTCACTGTCATTTATAACGAAACTTGTTACTATTTCTCACTGTCATTTACAACAAAACTTGTTACTATTGCTCACTGTCATTTATAACGAAACTTGTTACTATTTCTCACTGTCATTTACAACAAAACTTGTTACTATTGCTCACTGTCATTTATAACGAAACTTGTTACTATTTCTCACTGTCATTTACAACGAAACTTGTAACTATTTCTCACTGTCATTTACAACGAAACTTGTTACTATTGCTCACTGTCATTTATAACGAAACTTGTTACTATTTTTCACTGTCATTTACAACGAAACTTGTTATTATTTTTCACTGTCATTTGAAACGAAACTTGTTTCTATTTTCACTGTCATTTACAACGACACTTGTTACTATTACTCACTGTCATTTACAACGAAACTTGTTACTATTTTTCACTGTCATTTACAACGAAACTTGTTACTATTTTTCACAGTCATTTACAACGAAACTTGTTACTATTTTCACTGTCATTTACAACGAAACTTGTTACTATTTTTCACTGTCATTTACAACGAAACTTGTTCCTATTTTTCACAGTCATTTACAACGAAACTTGTTACTATTTTCACTGTCATTTAAAACGAAACTTGTTTCTATTTTCACTGTCATTTGCAACGACACTTGTTACTATTACTCACTGTCATTTACAACGAAACTTGTTACTATTTCTCACCGTCATTTACAACGAAACTTGTTACTTTTTTCACTGTCATTTACAACGAAACTTGTTGCTATTTCTTACTGTCATTTACAACGAAACTTGTTAATATTTTCACTGTCATTTACAACGAAACTTGTAACTATTTTTCACTGTCATTTACAACGAAACATTTTACTATCTTCACTGTCATTTAAAACGAAACTTGTTACTATTTTCACTGTCATTTACAATGAAACTTGTTATTATTTTTCACTGTCATTTGAAACGAAACTTGTTTCTATTTTCACTGTCATTTACAACGACACTTGTTACTACTACTCACTGTCATTTACAACGAAACTTGTTACTATTTTTCACTGTCATTTACAACGAAACTTGTTACTATTTTTCACAGTCATTTACAACGAAACTTGTTACTATTTTCACTGTCATTTACAACGAAACTTGTTACTATTTTTCACTGTCATTTACAACGAAACTTGTTCCTATTTTTCACAGTCATTTACAACGAAACTTGTTACTATTTTCACAGTCATTTACAACGAAACTTGTTACTATTTTCACTGTCATTTACAACGAAACTTGTTACTATTTTCACTGTTATTTACAACGAAACTTGTTACTATTTTTCTTACCCAATTTCCTTCTCACGACATTCGTCTGGGTTATTTGGAAATGCCATAGACCAATAATTATAGTTCTATCGGGATATGTGTGGCTACTCATAAATTCGAGTTTTCAAAGAAAAACGTTATCTGAGTAGATAAGCATGTTTTGTCTTCATAAATGCCGAGTTAGAAGTGAAATTTGACCGATTCAATCCGTATTTTTTTGCTTTCAATAAAACGTTAGACATCACTTAATTGTGATGGATTGATGCAAATTTTTCAGTTATCAAACAAGAAGCTCAATAATATACGTTCTGGAAATTAATGATGGATTGTTTTTTTTTATTTTCAATGATAAAAGTTATGTAGCTTAAAAGCCCAACAAACAAATCGCGAAGATTTAAGTGGTTTTAAAAGGCAAAAAATTAACACATGAAAAACAATGTTTTTTGCTATATTTTTATTAACAGATGTATTTTAAAATACACAATGTTTATTTTTTCTTTGAATGAGGATTGAGACTTCATCTCCAGGGTCTGAAGTCAAACGCGCTAACGTCCCAGTCAAATCCCTATTGGGTAGGGGACCGATATTGATTTTATATATTAACTGCTGTCATCTATTTTCAGAGAAATAACTAAACATCCGCGTGATTGCTATTATCAGTGACGAGTCTATTTGCCGAGTTTAAGCTCGATATGTTGTAGGGAAGTGGGTAAATTTCCACTTCCAAGACTTGCATTCATTCACTAACGAAAAAATAAGTGAAATCAAATAAGAGTATGTAAAAAATACATTTTTATTGCATTATTTCAGTTTAATATTTTGGAGCCGAATTACTTATTGAGTATAATTTCTAATTGTAATATTTATTCATTGAAGATAATAAACGAAAAATTTGGAACAGAAATATCATAAAAAGATTTGGTCGCACACATTAAAAAATAAAATTAATATATTTATTGTTATTAAGTTTAATTTGTAGAACTCCATTTTATTATTTTATTTTTTATATATTCAATAATATTTGTTATTGGGTTTATAAAAACAGTTTATTTTTAAACAAGTTCTGCTGTGTAATTATTATTACGAGTGACAGCTGTTTCGCCCTCTGAATGCATTATCAAACTGTGGGTAGCCCACATACAGACGATACATATATTGTTTGTTCATTAGAGTTTCTAAAGCAAATATGAGTGCACTATGAAGTACTTAATTATGCTATTAAAATAACCCTATGAGTCATCGTTTGGGAATAACTAACATAAAGGCATTCAGTCAAATTTAAACATTACACTAATTGGGCAAACTTTACTGGGGTAATAACCATTAATAATTTCTAACATTTTACTCAGAAATCAATTAAGAAATCAGCAACTGAAATTAAAATACTTACCTAGAAATAATATAAATGTATCGTCTGTAAGTGGGCTACCCACAGTTTGATAATGCCTTCAGAGGGCGAAACAGCTGTCACGCGTAATAATAATTACACAACAGAACTTGTTTAAAAATAAACTGTTTTTATAAACCCAATAACAAATATTATTGAATATATAAAAAATAAATAATAAAAAAAATAATATATTTGTTCAAGACAATATCCATACTCCAATTTAATTCTTATTCTAAATTATAGTAGCCAAAAAACATAGCAAAATGTCGTTAATTCTTAGTCGAAGTATGTTACAGTTTAATATGACCGAAGTTGATATGATTCGATTAGCTCAGTGGTAGAGCAAGGTCCTGGGTTCGATTTCTAGATGCGACCGAATCTTTTTCTGATTTTACCGTTTCATATTTTTCGTTTAAGAGTTGTTAATATTATCGAAACGATTTTATAAAGTATTTTATTTGGTCGCCGAAGAAACACCATTGTATTAAATATTGTCTTTGAATAAAGCCGGCTTGGAAGAAATTTCGGAGCAGGGATCAATTCTTCTTGAGAATAAAGGAAGTGTATTGGCTGAAAGGACGTATCTTCCGCAAGAAAGGCGATGGAGGCCAATGATGTAACTTGTTCAATCAATGAACTTCTTCAAACCGCTTTTACTGCCGCGCAAAATATCGTCTGGATTATGAAATAAATCACACAACAAAGGGATATTCCATGAAAAACTAGTTTCTCGGGTGATTGATCGCCATTGTTTTCATTCCATTTTCCTCTAATTCTTTATTAACACAGACACCTCCATTGTTCCTGTTTCAGAGGACATAGTACCCTAGAATTAAATCGGTGAGGGTATTCCCAAAATGGAAATGGGCGGAAGTTAAAAAAAATGGAACAATCCGATTAACCTACGAATAACCCGGCAATATTTAAAAATTTCCTACTACCATCATAATATACAGATTTGAAGCTTGTGATTGTTGCACGATGGGAGACTTGACTAGGAGAAGATTTTATCTCAAAAGACGCTGTCTAGATTGCATTTAGTTCGGGTTGAATCTTGCGATCATACATAAAGATAGTTGCCAATAAAAATGTGCGGTAAAAAAATGAAGACAATGTTGGTAGTTCTTATTCGAAGTATGATACAGTTAAAAGTGACCGAAGGGGATAGGGTCCCATTAGCTCAGTTGGTAGAGTAGTGTCCCGGAAAGACAAGGGTCCTGGGTTCGAGTCCTAGATGTGGCCGTATCCTTTTCTTTTTTTTCTGTTTCAGATTTTCGTTTAGAAATCACTAATATTGTCTTCAATATTAAAATATATATTTTTTTAAGTATACATTTGTAGTGGTACGCAACTACTTCATTCGAACGAAATTCTAGAAGTCTCGATTTTTCCAAACAAGCTTCTTGGATGTTCTTTTATTTATTTGTTTGGAAAATTCTACATAGGAACCAAATTGTTCCAGAAGCTTCTTCACCTTTTAAAAAGCGACAGCATGAAGAATCTAGTCAGTCATCAATCTGCCATCAGTTAACAAGGTGCTCAACGAGTGATAATCCGCGCACCTCACTTTCGCGAAGGACATTCTTTCCGGCTCTCATCATGGACTCCATCGGGATATCATCATAGCGCTTTGGCCCAGATCGCCGTCCCTGGCCAACGCTACATGGATTACAGCGCCCTGGTTCCAGCGTTACCATGACCACCACGAGGACACGTAGCATCCTCACTGGTCTACTCAGCTCCCGCTCAACCGCTTACAAGGTCCACCGCACCTTCGGCCTTCCCGTCAGCACTGGAGTACTGATTGCCAAGATCGCCAGTGCCTGACAGTCAACGAGTCCGGTCACTAGCGCCCGGCGTCGACTCACAGACCCGCGCTTGACCTGCCATCACCTCCTGCATCCGGAGAATAGGTACTACATCTGTCCAACGTCATCTCATCACGGCTACCTGACTCATCAAATAAACACTCTGACCTTCACGACACGTCTTTCATTCCGTGCCTCCTCACAATAGATCCCCAAACATTTAAACATACCTAATAATATTATTACATATTTTTAAAGTCGGAAATTAATAAAAAAATAAAACGAAAAATAAATGTAATTAACAAAATAAAAGCACCTGTAAATCACCTCTGCTGTTCGTTTCTCCTTATTTTGATTCCTCTCGCGTCCAAATGTCCACCTCTGCTACCCACGCTACCCTCACCTAATAATAACTAATTATTTCTGTTCTTGTATTATTCTGAGTTAATTTAAATAATCCTGGTGATTGACAAAGACGTTTCAAAACCGGTAGCGAGTTACGAAAAATAAGTGACAAGTGTACATTGTAAAATAAAATAAACAAATGGAAAATAATCATCAAACATTAGAAGCATTATATCCACGACGTCTGGTTGGTAATCAACTCTTTAACTTTTTGATTTCAACACAAGAGTTCCAACTGCTCCCAACCATCTGGAGCCTATGGTATACCCAATTGGGATGCGTTGTGAGGCTAAATGTAGTGGGGAAGGGAAAATATGTAAAAGAATAAGGTGGAAAAGTACCTGGCTATTCAGATCTAGTCACCATACACGATTTATACCATTTCAAGAAACGTTTCAATTCTGAATGGTGGTGTTACACCATAGCGATACTGAGGGTATCTAACATTCATAAAATTAAAGTCATGAATAGTGATTTACCACAAATTAATTAAATACAATTTGAACGTGACCTCCGGATTTCTAGTCGAGTACCTTTCCTCTCGACTACGGTGGCCGTTTAACTCAACTTTAAATTTATGTTTTTTTTTCACTCTCCACTGTACAGTGTCTAAGATATTTAAAAAAATCTTATATTTAGGCCAGTGGCTTACAAATGGCATTTATTTAAGCCTTTCTTCCCTTACCTTTAAAATGTGAGTCTTGGGCAAAGCTTGCATAGAGAGATATATATTTTCTTAACTTCTTGATCGCTGACACTAAAATTGTGCCGTAGGCCTGCATTTAATTTTCGTAATAATTTAAAGATTATTTGTAAAATAATGTTTTTGTTAACTGTGACGTCTTACACGATAATGTGTTAATATATTTATGGCTATAGTATAAACCTTCTACAAGTTGTTTCTCCAGAACAACTAATCACATTCAGGGAAATGATTTTTTTATACATATATTCGGATATGTTAATACACAAGAGGTTAACAGTTTCAGGAATCTTTATCTTCGTCGGATGATGAACTAGTTCCAGGAGGTGACAGATCAATCAATATTTCGAATATTTGGATGATAAATGATAAAAATAAATGGGAAATAATCTGATAAAACTTTTTCATTTCATCGGGACACCTGGGGGTTTTGTTACGACCGTAGAATAAAGATACGACCGTTTCATTCAAATTCCTCTGAAACTTTTATCCACTTTAATCATTTCGAACGTATTATGAATGAATATAAGTGATTTACCGGAGAAAGTTCTGAATGAAATAATTGTATATTTAAGAAATTTTAAATTATTACTTTTTTACAGTTGAATTACAATTCATATATTTTTTCATTAATATATTTAACAACGTCGGCATTCGTGCGAAATCAGTTCAAGTTGAATTTCCCCCCTGCACCGGACGAGATTTTTGGGCAAAATCTGAGTTGTTTTTTTATTACCTACAGTATAAATTATGGTTCCATGATAAATCAACACACCTTTAAAAAGTGATATAAAGTCATTAGAAACGATGAAAAATAATATTTAAACCTAACCTAACCTAACCTAATTAACCCAGTTAATAAAGTTTTTGTTTCATCACTTTACAAGACTTTATATAGCTTTTTAAAGATGTGATGAATTATCATTTTTATGATTTATCCGGTCACCTTAAATTATATGCATTGAAAAAATTAGATTTTTACTTTCTGATAGGTACGTAAAAATTATAGATATATCATATTTTTATTGCTTAAGATTATTAATGTTTGATATTTTAGGTAGACAGCTCAAATTCGAACTCTCAATTTTTTCGCTAGAAAATTTGTCATATCCTGGGACCGCATATGTGAGTGCGGCACATTATCTAAAATTTAAAAAAAAAAAAAATATGTGCGATTTTGACCCTTATGTATAAGGAATTTGTATGAAGAACAAGGTCACAATCGCTTGGGCTATTCTCGTTCTTTACGCAGCAAATACCGGAATGACTTCTAGCTTTTCAGATTTTTTACAAAGAATTTTTCTGTGGAATGCCAACGTAATATTTGCCGCGTTTAAGTGTCAAAGCGCCTTCTTTCATTATTTTTGATATAAATTGATTGTGGAAATAATAGATTAGATTAGAGAGAGGTATCATCAGAAAGATAGTTTTATCTACATTATTTTGATGTAATTTTTATAATATTTCACCCAAGAAAAGTGATGAAAATTAACTTCGTAAGAAATGTCAAAATTTTTACGTCATAATGAATAATTATATTTTTAGCATTATTTATTTACAGGTTTCTTGTACAAAATAATATTATTAGTAACAACAGTTGTATAAACTCCCGAAATCTGGAAGAATTGTTATCATATACTTATAAAATGCGACACAAAAAAAATTTAAGTGGACACTTGACGTTTGATTTTGGAATTTGAGCCTTTGAAAATTGAGCTTGGAATTTCCTGGGACACCACAGGTTAAGTTCAATTTGGGAGGCGGTCTTGGGTAAAGCAACCCGAAAACTATTTATTGGATAACCAACACCTCTGCCATAAGCCATCCAACGTGGTTCGCTACGTTTGGTTATTTAGCAGTAGTAGCCGGGTTCATCGGGTTAGGTGTGTTCAGGATGCGCCTGCCCACCAACTGCGTGGGGTGCCAGATCAGGAGGGGCTGGTTTGTGGAGACCCTTTGACCTCTCCAGCTGGTCTCTCAAACCATCACCTAGCACCTCGATAGATTCATAAGTCCGCCACTCCTGGAAACACTGATACTTAGATTCATACCTACCCTCATACATTATTCCTTCCCAGAATTTCCTCTCCCCCTTTCCTTAGAAATACCCTCCACATTGCATCCCCAAAGATGACATACACCCTAAAAATTATTGTCCTTGGGGCATCCTGCGTGGGTTTATGTTAAAAAAATAACTTTCAGAAGCCATTATTAAATGGTTCTCAAGAATCTTAAAACACTGAAAAAGCTTTAATAAAAACATTAACTATCTGCAAATAAGAAATATCAAAAGAATCTCATGTATAAATCATTCCATTTTGGAGCCCATACACACGTATCTATATCTCCGTCTACCCAGTCAATACCTGGTTTGTCATTAACCACTGTTGTTCCAGTCACATCTGCAACGATATATGAGATCATAGTCGCGCCTAAATGGAGTCGCCCATTCAATATTGACCCCGCTAGTGAATTTAAAAAAGAAGCAGGACTGCATGATGATTTTTTAAGTATAAAAAATCCAACAACTTTGTAATTTTTTCTTAAATTTCAGACTTAAATTTAATTGAAAATATCTGCTTGCAAATCAATCTGTACGCACAGCAAGTTGGGCAATATTACTTACCTAGAACAGTTCCGGATATACAAATATTAATGGAAATAAAAAAAAAAATTGGGATCTAGAGAAAAGGCAAGGATTTAAGAACAATATAGGACCCTTGGTTGACGAGGTACTCAATTGAATCAAAAAACGGAAGTCTGCGTCTGATGAAGTGGAAATTTAGAGACATATGCCTCTTGTCGCCATGTGGAACCTAAAATAAGTCTGAGAAATAGCAGCCACAAACTTTGTCGTTGAGCAAATTGTAGATCAAATGGTTACGTTGTAAGTACCATTTGTGTAAGAAAACGGAAAAAAATGTTTCAACAATTTTCACGATTATTTCCTAGACAAATTTAACACAAAATGCTAAATTGCTTTCTTTATTTCCAAAAAAAAAATATTTGAATCGAAGAATTTTTATATAAATATATTTTTAATTGATTCTACCACAGGCTGGACCATTATATATATAATAAAAACGCAATACATTGTTATCGAAAATTAAAAAAAAATTACATTAAGTGTACTTTAATGTAAAACTGATGAAACTACGAGTATTATCATTTCCAATACACTTTTGATTTGAACTTCAGAATTTCCCCCCCTGTGCTGCACGGTGATATCAAATATCGATCATATCATTCCTGAAAAGTCGTCGGATACTTTTTTAATAAATCATTTTCCCATCGTTATAATAAGTCTAATGTGTTTAAAGTTTTTAAAAGTTAAAAAGGTACGAGTATTATTATTTCCAATAAACTTTTGATTTGAACTTCAGAATTTTCCCCCCTGTGCTGCACGGTGATATCAAATATCGATCATATCATTCCCGACGGCCGGCATAGTCCAGTGGTAACGCATTGGACTGCCATTCCGAAGGTCGCGGGTTCGAACCCGGCGTGCGCAAATAAATTTTATTTGATTAATTTGTGTTATTTCACAATTAATTAATTAAAATAATATATAGTATATTTGCAGCACGTTCCAGAGTGGAAGATACTACCAGTATCGCCCTGGTGTAAGACAACCATTCAGAATTGAAATGTTGCTCCAAATGGCTTTAGCCGTGTTTAGTGACTAGATCTGAATAGCCAGGTACTTCCCCACCTTCCTCTTTCGCTTCCCCACTTACCTTCAGCCTCACAACATCCCCCAATTGGGGATGCCATAGTCTCACTGGCTCCAGACGGGAGCAGTTGTGACTCTTGTGAGGTATTCACTATAAAAAAAAAATTAAAAAAAATTCCTGAAAAGCCGTCGGCGTAAAATTATTTTCCAATCGTTATAATAAGTCTAATGTGTTTAAAGTTTTTAAAAGTTAAAAAGTTACGGAAATATGAAAAAAGTGCTTCAAAGAAATAATATAAGTAACCTCTTTTATATATATATTTCATAGACTTACAGTTTATAAAAATGTATAAATTATAATATGGTAATTAAATAAATTTTATAATTAAATATCTCAGCGAAGAAATTAAGGGTTACAGGAATTATAATTAAGTGGCAAAATCTAATACCATCTCGTCCCCGACAAAAAGCCACCTAATTCAAGAGACACCCACGTTTGATTCTCAAATATCCGATATGCAGGTAGCTGGTGAAGTTGGTATTTAGGGTGTTCATTATAGCATAATGGAACCGCAGAGCACGTGCTTCAATTCGGCGCCCTTCTCAAAGGGTCGTGTGTTTTCAATCAGTTCTGCAAAGTTTTATATAAGGGTCGGAAATACTGATTGAAAAAAAAACACTTTATTTACATAACCGTTTCTTTGAAAGCCGAGTATCAATTAAAGACAACAAATCCTTGTTGAAGTGTAACGTGATTTATTTTTCTTACGAGAGATTAAGAGATTTTAATTTTTATGAGTTAAGTTAGCCTCTCAGAAGCTAGGTCTACTGTATACACTGTATAGTGCATACTAGGCCTACTGTATAGTGCATACTTGGCCTACTGTATAATGCATACTTGGCCTACTGTATAGTGAACACTTTGCCTACTGTGTAGTGCATACACTATACAGTAGGCCTAGCAATATACACACAACTGTTGACACTGTACCAATCGCAAGTGCGCCCCACCGTTGAACATGGCGGCCTAAAATAATAACAATTTGGCGTTATCTTTGTAAGTTATGGCATTTCTTGTAATATATAGCATCGACATTATTAATAATTACCATTGAGATTCCCAGTTGACACTGTTACCCTTTTATTTTTCTGTCTTTTTCTATTTCATTTTTTATTTAGATTAATTCGTATTATCTTCTTCTTATGATATATTACATTGATTGGTATAACCTTCAAAGGTTATTCCAATATAACACGTTTTAATCAACGCATCTAAATTGTTCGTTTATTTGTTTATTTTCAAAGGGTTTTTTTTAAGGAAAGGTTATATTATCTCAGTCTAAAATAATTTGTATTCTTTGCTTACATTCCTTTTACTCACGCATTGTGCGGGTTCCCATTTAATACAATTACTTTATAAACTATTATATTTGTATTTATTTTGTTAAAACTAGGGGAATAAATTAAGGAATAAAGAAAATTAAATTATTAATAACTTTTAATGCAGAAAATTGAATATCACTTCCCAGCCATAAACGCTTCATAATTATATAAGGAGTATCAGAAAACACTTATTCGAAGTCAAGTTTGAAATTCAATTATGAATAATTATTGTTGTTCGGATAAGTTCGAGGAGATTCTCGTGGTAGATAAGTAAGCGACGCCGTGGTCGAGAAAACCACTTTCAACTTTTCCTTATTTCATATTTTTTATCATATTTAAAAAAAAGCTTCCTTTATATTTTGAAAGCTCCGCAAAGTTCCCGGTGTTAAATGCAACAAAACACAAGCTTTTTTAAGCTTCTCTCATAAAAATGTATGAACAAAGTATTAGAACGGGACAAGTTTGAACAATTTCGTCAAAACAATTCCGGGAAGCATAATCCCCTTTTGACAAGTTGAAGCCTTCAGCTAGCATGCGTTCTGAATTAATCCGCAGCTTTTACCTGTCTGAGGGTCAGCAAGATGTTTAGTTCAGGTGTTTTGAGGTAAAATATTTCAACATTATTAGCTTTTATGAGGAATTCATCACAACTTTGCGACGGAATGATTTTTTACATTATAGTATACTATTAAACTGATGTAATGAAATGTTGTAATGAAAACTATATATATTTGAGATGAGATAAATAATTTTAGGAGAAGCACGGTTTGGTTAACAAAAATATCGCATAAAGTGCTGGCTCAGGCAATGGTCAACATATACTATTTTTTGTCATTTGGTCACGCTCTATATACCTAAAACTGGACATCGTTCTACACTAGTTGATAAACTCTTAATATTAGAGGTCGAAGTTGTAAGTTAAAGATCACCTGTTTGCAATAGCTCTTATGAGATAAACACACAGAACCGGACCTGCCGCATTTAGTGTATTTTGCCAAAAGTATAAAATTTTAATTACATGGGTTTAATATCTTAATTATTAAAATAAAGACCAAAATTCCCAGGTAACGAATAACCTGACAATGTTTGAATTCCTCCTACATGGAAACGTTAATTATGAAATAACGAAGGACTTAGCTAGTAAGCTTGGGAATAGATACCCACCCACTGAAGATATTCCATGGACTATGCAATTCATTTTAAAACTGTTGTAACTTACTATTTTATTCTTTCATACCATTAACCTTGCTCTTTTATCTGATTAATTCTTTATTAGATAGTCCGGAGCAGCATTGTGCACTAATAACTACGAAAGAAATGATACATTGTTAAATGACATTAATAACTTCGAGACAAATAGATTATTTTTTACTGTTTTGAACAACATATTTGTTTCTCATCTCATCCGTACATATTTTATATCGGCGCTGCGCATGCAGTTGACCTGGTTCAAAACTTTGCCAACATTCAACGATGTGAATGAATCCCTTTTATCCCGAGGATACTTTCCCAGGATCAACATAATATATATTCCATACTCAGACACTTCTAGATACATGCCTTATCTTTCGGAGCCAGGTTTCCCATAAATGTATGGTAAAACTTGCACGGCGGGGGATGACTAAAATTAAATAAAAACATGTAGGTAATATTATATTTTTGAATGTGCGATAGATATTTTTTTAAATATTATGTACAATAGTTAAAGCGTGGTGAAAGAAAAAAAATTGACTTTTATTCAGAAACGTTTCGTTGCTTGAAGTAGTAAACCAAATATATAATATTGTTTATTGTTATTAAGTTTAATTTGTAAAACTCCATTTTAATTTTATTTTTTTATATATTCAATAATATTGTTATTGGGTTTATAAAAACAGTTTATTTTTAAACAAGTTCTGCTGTGTAATTATTATTACGCGTGACAGCTGTTTCGCCCTCTGAAGGCATTATCAAACAGTTTGATGAATATATAAAAAAATAAAAATATATAATATTGTTTTAAATTTAGATGTGTATTGCGATTCTAATAATAGAATCACGTTGTTTTTTCTTTCGTGGACCAGCTTTCACTGAAAGCCCCGCATCCTTCATCGTTTCTTCAGCAGATATACAAATTCATTTTTTCTTTATTTGACCGATCTAATCATATTTTCAATGTTAACCATGTAATGAATTTTGTTTAAGCATCTATTTTAACAAAAATATATCTAAATGTTTCAGAACCAAAATAACTGAAAATTAAAACTAGTAAGGTAGATTAATAAGAGAGGACACGCATATGCACGCATAAAAATGTGAAATCTTAATTAATTAGGTATAATTGAAAAAAAATATATATTAAAAAAAAAAATTTCGGTGGTTTTTCTATGTAAATATAACTCCAGGTTCAGTGACCTATAGTACTGCGATTTGCTTTGATTTTCAAAATTGAAATTGATTGTGATTGACGATTCAGACAAGCAGCTGTCAATAATATTTTGAAAATTAATAATTCTCTATTTGAAATGTGTATTTATTTTTCTTTTTTTTGACAGACGTCGTAATTTGAAAGCTAAATATCTTAATGTCTTTTGAAAGGTAATGATCCTGTTTTTTAGAAATGATTTCAGCTTTAGAAATCCCATAATTATACTATCCCAATAATGATTTCAAAAGGGTCATCTTTCATTTTTTTTAATGTGAAACCGTACCAGAGTCCCAACTGCTCCCAAACGTCTGTAGTCAGTGAGACTATGGCATCTCCAGTCGGGGTATGTTATGACATTGAAGGTAGTGAGGAGGGGAGGGGAGATGGAGAAGAAGAAGATGGGAAAGATGAACCTGGCTCACATCTGGTGACAAAACAAGACCAAAAGCCAAGACCATTTTAAGCAGCGAGCGTTTCAATTCTGAACGGTGGTCTTATACCACGGCGATATTGAGAGTATCTTCCACTCTGGAGCATGCCGCAAAAATTATACAAATTATTTTCAATGAGTAATTTGTGAAATAACACAAATTAACGATTCTAATCTATGCCCTTCAGCTTGCTAGTCGAGAGCCTTACTCCGCTAATATGTAGCTCATCAAGGGTTAACGCTAGTAAACAGAATCAAGGAGCAACCACGGTGATAAATAAATTAACACTTTGTTTACAAGAATACTTTTGCTAGGATACATTTTGTATTGTGTGATGTTCAGCATTCAATCATTCAGACAGCTCTGCAACTTTAAGCGCTCGTTTTATCCGTAATAAATTTCTGTTTACATTTAAAAATAATATGTAAATAAAAATAATGTTTGACTAAAATAATTGAACTCCAGCAGCGTTAATTCTTATTGATGAATGTTTCAGCCGTTCGCCATGTATCACGCAGTTAAGCTTTTACAAAATAACGCCCCAATATCTCACGGGCTACACACATACAACCTACATTTCCACCATCCTCCCACATCCTCTCACTATCGCGAACACATGCCTCTCCTGTAATTAGTAGAGTAAAAGTTAATTTATGAGAAACTAAAGCTCTGATACATTGCGCCGCTTGCGGTGAGCTTTCGTGCCTCTCAATAAATAATAATATACGCTACGCACCGTGCGCGTTTCTTATTCACTTACTAATTTTACGACTAATTAAACACATTTAGCGAATGTACGGATTTTTGCGTATATATGTGTATTTGTTGTGATACTAAGCAGATGGTACGTTATAATTCCATAAATTATATCCATGATTATTGTTAATTTAGCTGCATGCTTTTACGTCAACTTGGTACAACTTAGCACAATGTTAAGTAAATCGCACATCAGCTTGGCATCAAATCGGCACCACTTCGCCTAATTTTACTAGCTTGTCCCAAGGCGAGGAGATGCCGTTACGATGTTGATTAATATAACACTACACGTAGAAACATGAGTACGGCTTATTTTATCTAGATGCTGTTAAAAATAACCATTTCCTAATAAAATATTAGTCATAATGGACGAGATGCGAAAATATTATTATTTTTGAGATAAAGTGTTCCGACTTCCTCGTAACATATTTCTGATTTATATATATGATAGTTTGTCATGAAATAGGCCTCCAGTCCCGTTTTTAACAGGAAATTGAATAATTTGACCAGATTTTTGATAATTTAACAATGTTTCACATCAGTAAGTTTTCTCCGTGTGTAATACTTATTATTATTAACCTGTGATCTGCAATATTATTATTATTGCAATTATATTATTGTTCTTATAGGACTTCATCACTTATGTCGTTAAGATTCCCACTTTGTTTTAGAGATTTGGTAGGTAAAATTCAATTGCAGGTTTGTCCAATACACCAGGACCGTGCTTCGCATATTTTTGTGCACGGCTGCTTAACGATACAATATTATTAAAATCTTATTAAAAAAACCTTTTACACATAAATTGATCTTGAAAATATTCTTTATCTTATTCATTTCCTATAAGTGACATTTTCTTCTTCAAAATATACAGAGAATATAATATCTTTATTGCTATTAACATTATTTTAGATACGTTTTAAAACTACCTACATTTAAAAAACATTTATTATCACATTTAACATGTGCTTTCTCACTGCAATGTACTTACTACATCTCAAAATAAATCTACATATCATGTTATTAATTACTCATAAATAATTACAATAATGTAGACTCCACTGTACTTCACTCCACTCCTTTTCCAACCACAAGCTACCGCTTTCATGGAAGAGTAGTAATCAAATCTCACAATTTTTACAAACGAAAAGTAAATATTATTGAATAAATGAAAAGTAAGTTCTACAAAATAATCTGCATAACAACAATCATTTTAAAACATGTAAATCTTTGTTCCGTAAAATTTCATAAGAACTTAATATTTATCTCGTACGTGTGTACATAAATATAACAGTCTGCTTGGACGTAAACATGTATATTGTACAGCTTTAAGTGTGGATAGTATTAAATTAAACAATGTTATTCCAGTAACTACATTATAGTATTTCACAAGTCTTATGAATTCAAGCTGATATTAATATGAAGAAGATTCCAGTTTTTCTTCTAACGTGAAGTAACTACCTTTGTCGGCAGATTTTTTGTTAGGAGGAGACTGATGCATTTAAACTGAAGCGAAGTGTAAATCTCCTTTGAAATGCGACTTAAATTGATATTATGTAACCCGTTCTGAGAAAGTCTATAGACTGTCGACTTCCGGAGACGTTTATTATAAAAATGTAATATGCAATGCATTACAAAGTGAGATATTAACATGTCTTTGACAGTTAATCGTCTCTACTAGGTTGGGCATAAATCTGACTCTGCTATTACTTCACATTGTTCGGCTTAAATTACTCATTTAAAATAATATATATTATATTTGCGGCACGTTTCGGAGTGGAAGATACTTTCAGTATCGCCCTGGTGTAAGATCACCATTGAGAATTATTGTAAAATGGCTTTGGCTGTATTTGGTGACCAGATCTGAATACTCAGGTACGCCACCATCCTCTTTCCCATCTCCTACCCCTCCCTGCTACCTTCAGCATCTCAACATACTCCGAATAGGGATGCCATAGTCTTACTGGCTCCAGAAGGTTGGCAGTCGGGACTCTTGTGCGGTTTTACATAAAACAAAAATTAACAAAAGTTTTATCGAGCGCCTATTGCGGTTTCACCTTTAAAAAAATGTTTAAAAACTTATTACGGAGCATGAACTTTGTTTACGGAATAATAACTATTCAGAGAGTGTCAAAAACAGACTTTAGCATCCCCACTACCTTCAGCCTCACATCATATGTCTCACGGGCTCCCGACGGTTGTGAGCAGTTAAGACTTTTGTGCGGTTACATATAAAATTTTAAAAAAGAAAGCAGTGAGTGATGTGAAGTGATGAAAACCCCTGAACTACAATTCTTTGGAACAAAATTGTCCATTCTATGCAAGCACGAGCATGTAATTTCGTCAATTTGTTGAGACGCCATTATCATTTGCATCAGATTTCTGGCGTCCGTCCAACACCCGCCTTAGTCGCAAGTCACAGCTTCCGGTTCTGTCCTGTGTTTCCCACTTGCATCGCGATATCCGGTCTCGGACTTCCTGTCACGTGGTGACGCTGGGTCCGGACGCCTTTCCGCACATTAAATTTAACGAACTAGAAAGCCGGATGTTTACGATAGGTTCGCCACGAGAGGGGGGTCATTACGGGGTAAGAATCGTTCTAGAGGGCGGGTTCGGTGGTAACTTTACTGGGACTGCTGATGGAATAAACCGATGGAAGTGAGTTTTGGGTGTGTTTCTGTGCCCGGAGCATGTAAAATATTTCCTTACTTGTAAAACTGATCAAATCGAATTTATATTAACAGAATTGTTATTATTTGAATTTTTACACAATTATTAGTTTACTAGCGCAAAACCGTGAAAATCACGGGATGATATAATAATAATTGTATACCTATAGTTAGTAAATATGGCTATCTTAAAAACGGAAAAGTGCGTTAAAAAATATATAACACTTTCTTGTATTTATTAATATATATCTAAGAGATCTCTTGTTTAAATAAAAAAAACACTTTATGAAGTTTTACTAATATACCATATATTTGGCAACAAAGTTATGCATATTATTACTAAATTATCTTAAATCTTTTGCGTGGAACAATCGTATGCTGGAAGTCACTGGCTCTGTTTCATTACGTTTATTAGAGGTACCGTATATTTAAAACCGCTTACTGTCTTGCACCGATGTGGGACGTTTGGTTTGCTTCTTTCGTGTCCCGCTTGTGATTCAACCCTTCAGCGTTTTAGAGTAAATCGGCATTCGGCCTTGCCGTTATGTGTTTAAAACACAACGAACGGCGGCTCATCTCCTGACTCCTACCTGAAGTCCACGGCTCTCTGCACTCGAGTGCCGAGTTCTCTCTCATGTCATTCGCCGTTTGCCGCTCTTTGTTTTCTTTTTTCTCTTCTTTGATCCTTTCCCTCCTCTCGTCTCTTCCCCTCTTATTTCCTCATCGTCCGTAGTTAATCATTCCTATTATGGGCATGATTTTTGCGTTAGCGCTTATTGCTATTTATCGTCGATCACCAAATAAGGTGATCATTCTGATTGCTCGTGACAAAGGCGTGTTTTACACTATATTGCTACGTGATCGATGTGACGATGTAAACTCTGCGATTTGTAGTAGTAGGGATACTTGATTTGGGCAACTCAAAACAACTTCTCAAGTAAAAATCTTTTTAGACGTATAAATAAATAAGTTTTCAAAAAAAAGGTTTACCACCTCATATTTAAATGAAATACACATTTCAAATATGAAATAGAGAAAAATGAGAAAAACCTGGGCATTCAGATTTGCTTACCCAATACGATTAATGCTATTTGTCAATGCTTTATTAAATAATCTAAATTGGTTCTGAATATCTTTCACCAGGCTGTAATGGTAGATCTACAGCTCTTGAACGTCCCACAAGTATACATTTTGAAGTGCTCGTTCAGACTCCTAGAAGCCAGAGGGACCAAAAACAAAATGAACTAACTAACCATCACGCTGTTTCATACAGGGTTGGACTGAGAAGACGGAGGAATGACATTGGGCTTAGGTCTTCTTTTTTCAATTCTTGTTTTTTTTTTCTAATACATATACAATTTAGGTACTGGGACGTGGAATGATCACAAAACTGGTTCAAACTTAAACAGATACACTTCTAGAAATTATCTCTCCAGTGACTGCGACGGACTCTTGGGGAGGGGGTGGGGAGTAGGGTGAGCGACGACAGGGTGCGATGGGGCAAGATGGTGTGAATGTGTAGTTTCGGCTTATTGGAATTCTTTAAAGTTTCCTCAGCTATACATGCCAAGGATTTTTCTTACACACTTGAAATATGACACGCTTAGCGGGTTTTAGTATTTTCATAAAAGAAGTGAACATCATAGTATATCTATGGTTTATTTAGTCACTTCAAACTAATAGTCCCATTGTAACTCAGGACAGTGGCAATTCAGTCTACTATTGAAAAGTGATTAAAAGTGACCTAAAGCCCTGAAAAAAAGTGAAAAAAGCCCTATATCCCACTTAACTTTGTTTTTTTTCAAAATTTTTCATGACTTTATAAAAATTGGTCTAAAACAAATTTTTATCTTTTATTGTAAATTATGACGAGCCACAAAGTAAATTTATATTACAAATATGTATTAAATTAATTTTTGCTTGTAGGTATGAAGCACATAAACTGTCAAATGGACTTCTTTGTTCTTGCTTTTTTTCTTGATATGTGTAGGTCAACGATTGATTTTGATCTCGCAATATGATTTCCATCAATAAAGCGATTGTACCATGTACAAATAAGATAAAACATGCTGTTTTTTATCAATTGAGAAACAAAACCAAATGTTAGTTTTTGATTTTAAAAATTTAAGTCGCATAGTATCTGATACAGACAGGGTCCTAAAAGCATTCCATTTGCTTCCTGAACGACGAGTTCCTGAAAGTAGAAGAGGAAACGAAGTACCTAGGGAACATTTTCAACGGTAAGCTGACGCACGACGATGACATCAACTGGTAAAGAGGAGCGCTCTGCGTTAAGGCGACATAGGACTCTAATAACGGGGGTTTTCTCCACGCTCACATTTTAATTATATCTGATATACTACTAATGTATCAAATGTTTCTAGAAGGATCCTTGCAAATGTAAGTAATTTTATTAAAGATTATAAAAATATTATCTTACCATTAAAATATTTTAAGTAAAACGGTTTGAAAATTTTATAAAACGTTTCTCAACTATAAAAGTTAGAGATAAGCGACAGATTTTAATTTTCTAGACGATGAATTAGTAACTTTCCGACGGATCCCTCGACTTCATCACTTATGTCGTTAAGATTGCCATATTATTTAAGAGATTTGATTGGGAAATTTCAACCGCAGGTCTGTCCAATACAACATGGCCGCGCGTCGCATATTTTTGTGCATGGCTGCATCACTTACGTCGTTAAGATTCTGGCTTTATTTTAGGGTATTGTCTCGTCTTAAGTCGAATATGCTCAGTAGAAGGTTCCGGCTTTGCAACCCACGTGTAAAAATAATGCTAACCCTTACGTTTTGCGCATCATTTTATACATGCGAGCTTTGGGCTAACTTTAAGATGAGCATCATGGAAAGGCCACAAGTGCAATATAACAACGCCTACGGCATGATGTTTGGCCTTCCGAGATGCTGCAGTGCTTCCAACATGCTTATAGGAGAGCAAGTACCAGATTATGCAGCCCTCATAAGAGTCCGGGTAGCATGTTTTAGGAAGAGGATAAACGACTCCAAAACTGTCCTTAACGTGGAATCATGCCATATTCCAGACTCATGCATCACAGCACCATGTAAAAAGTTGTTGGCCCCGTCAATATAATGTTTTTTTTCTTATTATTGTAAAATTATACTTTTATTATTGCATTTGTCTTATGGGATGTGTGGGATTGTACAAACTCCCCATATTCCGGAATTAACTCGTTATCATTATTATCAATATTATTGTTAAATAAATAAAAAAATATATATTTAATAATTCGCTTGCTTTTGAATTCAAAACTAATATTTTATTAATCAGAAAAAATATATATTCCGAGTTTGACAATTCATATTGTACGTCGGTAATTTATACAAGCAAATTAAGTTAACGTGTTTTCAAAGTAAAAGTTATACTTTTTGTAAAACATATTTAACAATAGTACATAGGTTATAAAGAAGGTATAATAATATAAGCTGTCACGCTTCTTGGAAAGCAATTTTACTTTTTTAATGTGAAGAAAGTTTTAATTAAAAATACATTCACCACTGGAGGAGACGGCCCGTGTGGAGTGTGGAGACTGTGGTGGCCATTGTTGGAAACCTTTGTGCAAGGCAAACTTTTAAATGGTTTGTAATTTTATTTATCGATCTTTGTTAATTTTGTTTCGAAAACATTTTTGCAATTTTTCCCCTCGACATTTCAAAATAAATTGATTTAATTTTCCTTACTTTATTTTATCCGATTAAACAAGCATTTTTTAATTAGTTATCTATCGAGATATGTACGTAGAGAAGAGGGTTTTTGTGTGCTTTTTTATATCTACTGTTTCATTTAGAAATTGATTAAATTTTGCACACTTGGCCGTTAAATAGGGGAGGTTCACTGTCTACATGAGATTTCACGCTACCCCCTTTTTACGTTCCTTAACCTCTCCGCGAGAATGGCTGAAACGGTGTGGCCGCGGCTAAAATTCAAATGCTGTCATATTTAAGCCCCCACATACCCAATTTCTACCGATTTTTATAAAAAGTTTCTCGTTAACGCTTTAAGTTTTTAAGTTACAAAAAAATATATTTTTTTAATAATATCCATACATAATGTTATGCCGAAACGTCAATTATACGAAATTCGCTCGATGGAAAAATTCGCATATTAAGCTTCGAAAATTTTTAAAAACACGTATTGTTCTGTTATTTGATATGTTAAAGGCATTAAAAAAATCGAAGTGTTTCTTTAAATGAAACTAAATAATTTTTCGAGAGATTTCGCTCCCTTTGACATTCGTATTTACATATCTCCCTTTCAAACTATCTTTGAACGCTTCCTACAGGGCCTTAATAAAAACATTTTTTTTCCTAAAAGTCTTTATAAGTTTATTGTTTGGTTTATTTGCGTGGATTGTTGTTGGTGACGTTTTTATTATTAACGTAAGATTAAAATAATAAATATAAAAAAAAAGAAAAATGAACAACAACAAAAAAAACTCACTCCCCCGCATAGTTAACTAACTAACCATCACACGAATTCTCCGCAGGGTAGGCAGAGATGACGGACCGCCAAACAAAGTGTCTTTGCACGTACTCTTGTCTCATTAACATTTATACATCGTCTCATACATACTCTTCTATTATTATGACTCTTGACAAGACAGGACTTCAGTATCTCATTCACTTGATCATGCCATGTCTTCCTCTGGCGTCCCCGACTTATTCTACGACTCACATTTGAGTCATATATTCTCTTTGCATTCCTTTCTTACACACAGTTAAGTTCGCCAAAACTCACTAGCCGAGAGGTCAAAGCAGAATTTTGATACTTTTTGATGAAATTTTGCACACTTACTGCACAAAACAAGAGGATCGATGCTGTATCCATCTGATTTAGAAAAAAACTCTTTGTATTGTAATATTCATAAATATTTGATCATTGGTGATGTTTTTTGATGAAATTAGCATCTGCTTGCATACTCCCATGTTTTATTTTTATGCCATAAGGCAGCAATCAGAAACAAATATGTCTTCAAAATGATAACTCACCATCACACCACAAAACTCTTTCTTTATTTATTTATTTATTTATATGTATACGCCTAAAAAGGCTTTTACATAGAAGTGATACATGATGCATTGTACATAGGAGAATATGTATTATACAGGAGATATTGACAGAAAATAGATGTAATCCATTTTAAAGAAGGTACAAAATACACACTTGTTAAATTGTGATTACAAGTATAGTGAGAAAATATTAAAAAATATGAAGTATTATTAGTAAAACGTAAGAGTAACAAAGTAGAAATTACAACAACACTACATATAAAAAAAATTCATTAAAACTAATTTACCAACGCTACTCTAATTTGTAGGATTCAACAAAGTGTTGATGTAGATTATGCTTAATTCTATATACGGAGTCAATAAATAAATCAATAGCACCCCCATACTTGTTGCCCAGATCATGCATCCTATTGGTCAGCGAGTGTGTCTGTAGTTGGTCGAGTATGTATTACAGAAGAATGTTATATTTTGTCTTGTATTCCTAGTCGGCACATGTAGTTTAATAGTGGCAAGGATGGCAGGACTATCAATTAAGTTGTTAATGGCTCTGTGTAACACAACCAGGTCTGAAATAATTCTCCTGTCATACAGTTAGACAGTCAGTCTTGGAACAAACTTCATACATTCTCATTTAGACCTAAATGTCTCACCTTTCAATGTCTTTGGTATAAACGAACATCTTGATACGTTTGATAACATCTTGATATGTTTGTCTATTTGAATTTCACTTTTGTTTTCGGTAATGAATGAATGCAAATCCCGGAAGCGGAAATTATACTCGTTGTTGGTAGCAATCCCATAAACACACACAAATATACGCATTTTGATTTTTTGTAGAAGTCAGACAATGTTCGTGGCTTCGAAATTCTCTGAAAACTTATGCTTACGTCAGTAGCCGCCTGGCTACCGAGTCAGCCCTTCTGAGGCACTGACAGGCATGATAACATATCGATGACGTAGATTTGGATAGTATTTATTTATCAACTGAATTGCATGATATAAATTTACGAATTGTAAAAAATCCCTTTTGCCACCGATGAACTCTAATATATAATTTAGTCTAAACTTCAACTTCTTCTGTTGAACTAGCCGCTGTGTCAGCTCTCTGGGTAATTCTTCCATCCAGGTGATAGACATAGTATCCCAGTGATTTCTATGGAAAGCATATTAGTGGATCTAAACTTCTAGAATATTCTTGAGATCTAAACTTGTTTATTGACCTCCTCATATTCTTTTCTATTTTTATTCTGACTTCTTCTTCTTATCTATTAGACTGGGAGGATAGCGCAATCTCAGTCTTCTAAATCACCTGAATTGTAATATACAACTATTACATTTAGAGAGAAAAATACGATAAAAAATGTAACTACTAAATAAAAACATCATATAAATAAGTAAAAATACATATAATTTAAAAAAGGATTGTCCATCGGGGAGGTCGCCGTATCATCTGCATTTATCGTTCATTAACTGGAGAGTTGAGCCACTTACTTGACTTCAGTATCATGCGCCAGAAGCGGCTAGTCAGTGGTGAAGTAAGGCGGGGATAATGAATGCACCCTCCCTTCAGCGCACATCGTAGAGACGTTGCAGAACCTTGGTAGTTGCATAAGGTGTATGAATTGTTGTACAGACATCTGTTATTCTGTACCGTTAGTATTTCTAAAATTATTTCATGTAAAAACTCAAGACGATACTCCCTCCGTAAACATGAGTTAATCTCAATTAGGGAGGTATTAATCGACAGCTTGAAACAAATATTTTATACTTACTTTTATGCAGATTATTTGAAATAACACACTGTAAAACACCCTCAGTCCTATTGCACTGCTGTGTATTGTGTCCACAGCTCAGACGTGTACAGGGCTTATGTCTTAAAAAGTAATTTTCTGACATCATCGCTACAGTGGAATAGATAATAGAACATTCCGGCCCGTACAATAAATGCTCTTCTTTGTCGATCCTTTTTTTTTTTTTTTTTTTTTTTTTATTTCCTTTATTTTTTCCCAATTTACATATTTCACAATACAAGTTTTTTAATAATATGAAAGGGAACCCACTAAGGCGCAGCCTGTGCGTGGGTAATATAATTTAATACATTAGATTTTTGTACCTAAAAATATATAACAGTAAAAATAAAATAAAAAACAGTAAGCATAATAAAGAAAAACGGTAGGATTATAATTAAAGTTATTCTAAAAGATTGTGCAAGAGGAGCATATTAAAAATAAATCAAAGTAAAAATAAAGATTGTAAGATAATATATATGAATTAAAAGAACACAAAATAAAATAATAATAACTATACAGAAACAAAATAGAAAAAATTAACAATTTATAATTTATTTTAATTTTTTTTATTTCAATTAATAATTTATTTTACTTTATATCTTCTGTTAGGATCTCAGGTATTTAACCTATGATGCCACAAGCTGTTCATTTTTGGAAGGATTGGTAGAATAATTAGTGGCTCCTTGTTGTGTTTGAAAACGACAATAACTGAATTTCTAGAAATTGTATAAGTTATGTGAGTTTGCGTACATTTTGCTTATTTGCACAATTCATCTCATCGCTTTAATCCAGGATGCCAGTAGCACAATGTCATCCGCATTATTACTGCCTTATCCGCAGGTACACAAAGAAAAATTATCCTCAATGAACAATTTCCTGTTAAAATATTAATCTTTTAGAATATGTGAAAAATACCTTTTATTTTTCAAATTAATATAACGGAATGCCACAATATCAGAATGTCAAAATTAATATCAATGTTTGTACGAACACATGTTTTGCCATCCTCAAAACATTCGATTATACCTGATACTTTGTTGGAAGTTATCAATTCATTTGTTGAAGGCCCGCAGTCCCGTTTTAAACAGGAAAACGAGTTATTTAAGTTTTCTCCGTGTATGACACTATTTTTTTCTGTTTATCCACATGTTCACACCATCGAAACGATCCTGGTTACCCCAAGTGGTTTTGTTAAACTATAAGGCCGCATATAAATCCCTGACGAATTATGGGAAACAAACTAAGCAGTTAGTTCGGGGAGACCCTTCAGCCTCTTCAGCTGGTCTCTCGACCCATCGCGATATATTCATTTTATTCATATATTTGTCACTCCTGGACACAATGATACCTAAATTGATACAAACCCCTCATACCTTCTTTCTTCTCAGAAATTATTTTTCCCATGGCCTCCTGGGCGGCGTTTGCGGTTGCTTAGTTACTTTCCCGTAATTTGTTTTTGGCTCGCGAAAAATGTTGTCCTGTTTATACGCATACGCATGTAGTGTGAACGCATTGAAGGACCATAAAAATGTCAAAATAACGCAACGATTCTCGCTGAACGGAATTTTAAAAATTCAGAAAATAGTTTAATAAAAATAATGTGACATTGTTCCATACGCTTAAACCATCCTTGCATTATTATTCTCATTATTTTCGGAAGACATTATATTAAAAAATAATTTTGTTCTTACCGCTTGCGCAATATAATTTCCAAGTTTATATTTTCGGCTGAAAAACTTATCCAATTTAGACATTTTTGCAAAAGAAATGCTATCTTCAATGGATTACAACGACAAACATATGCATAAAAAACAATGTTTTGCTCTTTTCAAGTTAATTTTGTAGAACTTTATTTTCATTCAACGTTTTTTTTTAACTTTAATAATAGGTATTAATATTATGCCATGTAGTTGTTATCATCTACGCGTGACGGCTGTTTTTCTCCTCTGTCTCCTTCATTTGAAAATTAATATTAATTTGAGACAGTTTGATAATGCCTCGAGAAGGCGAAACGGCTTTGACGCGTATCAATAATAACACAGGTGAACTTATTTATAAATACACTGTGATTTTTAATTAAAAATGTGATTATAAAAAAAATTATAATTATTCGTTTTCTACTTTTAAAATGGCACAGAATGCAAAATCTTAATGTTATAAGTTCTTGCCAGTTATAATAAGCGGGATAGGAAAATGTACAAACACAAAGAGGAACTCAAAGATTTATTAAAAATTCATTTGAACTCGTTCTGTTTTAAAACAACATTCACCAGCGACTCTTGTTTACAAAATCTCCATTGTTGTGGCTTGAAGGATTGAAATATTCAGAACTGTTTTATTTTTTCACAAAGCTGTGCTTGGAAGGTGAAAGAGGTTTTTAAGCTCACTTTTCTAAAGACAGAACATTATTTAATTTACAAAAAAAATATTTGGTATACTGTTTCGTAACGCCATTGGTTCATGCTAGCTTTGTTCCGTTCCCCACCAATCACAGAGTCAGAACTCAAACCTTTAATTTGCACTTTGGATTTGTACTAACTTCGGACCTTCTCACAACGCGACGTAAGAATTCGTCGAGTACATCGCTAATAAAATGTTCAATTTTACATATTGAAAGATCTGCATCAGTAACTACTGTGGAAAAATATAATCATTGCTAGTGTTGATCCCCGTGTGCTTGTGCAGTGATCAGTGTTTTAACGTGATTTGTGATCCAATTTATTTTAACATCATCAGAGTGCCGGCCACACTTCGATTAACACTAGAACAGAGTGATTTTTTTTTCTGAATTTAGAAATCGGCATAGTTGAGAAAGATACTCCATATATAAAAAGTAAAAAAATTATATGTTTATATTTTCTGTTTTTGTAATCCCGCAAGTGCTCTTTTTTTCATTTTAACGATTTAATCGTATTTCATTGTATTTTTGGCTTATGAATGTGAAATATTGCACACATTAAATTCGTGTTTTACCATTATTTTTACAGATAAAACAATTTTAAAATGATAAGATAAGATAAAAAATGGTGAGAAAAACAACTTGTCGGAAGTAATATTTACCACATCAAAAATCTAAACTTCTCTAAAGTTGGTATGAAAGCTTCTATAGCTTCGTATAATGGCGTTCAAAACGTGCATATTTTTTCTGATTCTAAGCTTTTTTTGTTAAGACATCGCTTAGAGTAGAGAGTTTTTAAATAGTAGCTGATGTTTCTGTCACAATTGTCACACATCTGATTTTTGTTTGAGTCTGACAAGGCGTCTGACAATATGTTTTTGTGAGGCCCTAAAAACCATAACGCGGGTTACTGGATAAATAATATCCTAAAATCTCGGCGAAAATAGCATGAAAACATTATTGTTTCATGTAAATGTCCAGCACCAAAAACGCACACTGTTTTCTTCTTAATGTTGTGCCACACAGGCGCGTAAATTGTTAATGATTATTAAAAAAATACAGTTAATGTAAAAATATTATGTGATGGTTTTCGCGAAGAAATATAATCCGGTTCGATTCAATGTACGGTTTTACCAGGATTTATTTTTGACAAGTTTTCTTGCAGAATCCGGAGTCAATAGCTTCACAAAATTTCAGTAGATGACCTGTACTTAAATCCTGCTCCTTGTCACCTTGGTAATGCATCTTGAATGGATTTTAATTCCACGAACGGAAATAGTTCACACTTATAAAAACACAGTTCACACTTAAATGTAAAACTTTACCAAGAATACTAATTGAACTTTGCGGGCCAGTCGTGGTTCCATCGATGTACCCAAAAAGATGTCGCAAAATGAGCTCGTTGGCGTATAGCTTACAGAAAATTCAGTGTAAAAGACGTTTGAGGTGTGATTCAAGGTGCCGAATTATACCACCTTTGTATCATACAATTGCAATTAGCTCCACTGGATTTCGTTGAAACGGTAAGCCATTTCGCTATCTATCTGTTTGTTTGTTTGTATTCGATTATTTAAATTTAATTCTACATTACCCTGATCCTATTCACATGAACCATAGTGAAAAAGCTCATTAGAATTCAGTGCTTGGGAGAGAAACGAATGGTGTGAATATTTGAAAAACAAACTGTTTTTCAATGTGAGATCTGGCCGATGGATGAGCGATGTAGAAGCCGAATTTTTACACACAAATATTACAAAAAGGTCCCTTTGAAATATCTCGTGTATCTAACACAATTACATGTTCCTGGCCGTATCGAGGCGGGAGTACGCTATTTGCTATTCGCTACAAAGGTGAATTTAATTTTTATTTTAGAGTTTTCTTTCGTACGGACGCACAAGCGAGATACGAGTATATTTCGCACAGTTCTGTGTGGTGTAAAAAAATCTGATTTCATTTTGCCAGTGAGAAACTTTTTGTAATCAACGCTCGGAAACCCCCCTTTATTGAGGCCACCCTGTGGGGAGGGGGTGGTGAGGCTTTGTAAGTAAATTATGAATACATTTCAGTCACGTTTGTGTTTAGTTGGTTTAACTTTTAAAAAGAGCGCTTATGGGACAAAACAGTAATTTAATGATATAACAATTAGATTATTTTATGTAAAACCGTACAACAGTCTCAACTGCTTCCAACCGTCTGGAGCCAGTGAGAGTATGGCATTCCTAATTGGGGTATTTTGTGAGGCTAAAGGTAGTGGAGAGGGAATAGAGATGGGGAAGAGGAAGGAGAAGAAGTACCTGGCTATTCAGAGTTGGTTACTAAACAAGGTTAAAGCCATTTAAGCAACGTTTCAATTTTGAATTGTGGTCTTACACTAGTGCGATACTGAGAGTATCTGTCACTCTTTAATTGGTAATTTTTGAAATGACACAAATTAATCAAATACAATTTACTTATTCACGCCGAGATTCAAACCCGTGACCTCCAGCTTGCTAGTAAAGAGCCTTACCCCTCAACCACGGAGACCATCAAAATATTATTTTTGTAAAATTTTTACAATATTCCATGGATTCAGATTGGGATCTGTTCAAATTGATTGATTGGAGATGTGATTTGTTTGATAAATTGGCAGTAATGTTTTGCAACAATTTGCCATATGTTTAATTTTATGAAAAAATAACAAAATATGACTGCAGCATTCATTACATTAATTTAACAAATATTTAACGGAGTGTTTGCCAAATAATGTTAAAGTCTATTATTATTTACTGTAGGCGCACTTAAAATTAATGAAGAAATAAATAAATATTGGTTTTAGACATCAGAATATGCGTTAAAAGATATCAGCTTGCCAAAAACTCAATGTGAAAACAGTTATTTAATGTTCAATACTTTTAAATTTTTCCGTTAATCTCATGACTATAGTATATCCTAAATATCTTAAATTCTACAGGGTGTTATGGGACTTACTTGATTAACTGTGAGTTCTGACATTATTTGGAGTAAAAAACGCAAATTATATTTTGGTCTCCGGTGACTTTTATAGTATTTTGATTGTCTATGTTTAAATGAATTCAATGACAACTGATTGTTGATCAAATATTTCACTGGGGACCAAAATTTAATTATAATTTTTTGTCTAAAAAATTTTTTAAAGCAAGTAAAGAACGTGTCTTAACACCCTGTATTTTTACAAATTAACACGTGTGTGTTAAGACAAGTTTGTTGTTGAGTGGTCCAAAGTGTCTCTACCAGCTAAGTCTTCCATCCACCTATAATGATGGTTGAAAGAGGAAGTCATGTATAAGTGAATATTTCTCTCTTTTTTACAGAAATTAGATAAAAAGTATTCATATTCTTAAGTAAACGAAGTTTCACAATGAATTAATCTATATTTGGAAGTACGGCGGACTTGCAATATATTAACAGTTTGTTTTCTTTCAATCCAAAATATCGAATATGGTGGCAGAAGATTCCTAACCCTTGTCAGTCGATACTTTCTGAAACATCGTTCATACTCACTATATTTTTCCAAAATATGTCCAAATCGCTCGGTAAAGTAAAAGAACTAGTTCAAATAACACCCAACTGATCTGGGGGAGAGGAAAGTTTCACTGAAGCTAGAAGGGAAACTACTTGTCAGATGAATAATAAATGCTGAACAGTACTTACTTCCATAAAGTCGTGTTTTTCGCTGTCCTCGACGTTGTCAGCTTGCACGAAGCTGGAAACTCTGCTGACTTTTGTTGTTACGTTTCCATCTGTGAAAAATATAAAAATTAATAATTGGTAATCTTTACTTTTCCGATTGACATGACATGCGTGACTACATGAAGTAAATGACGTACATGAGGTACATGACGTACATGAAAACATTACGTACATGACGTACTTAACGTACTTGACGTACATGACGTACATGAAGTAAATGACGTACATGATGTACATTACGTACTTAACATACTTTATGTACATGACGTACTTGACAAATATGAAGTACATGACGTACATTACGTACATGGCGTACATTAAGTACATGACCTAAATGACGCACGAATTTACACACGTACAAGATTTTTTAAAATCTTTTCTTTCTTCCCACCCACTAAATTTCCTTCAGAATTAAAGCATTCCCCAATTATTGATGGTGGTATAGTCGCTCTGAATCCAGGAAGTGTATTATAATTTGTGTGGTTTTACTGTGAAAATAGCACTAAATCATTGTGAATATAACAATTTCGCGTCCAGCTTATCCTGTTCTGTAAATGTTTTATTACAGTACTAAGCCGAAGGGGATTTTGCAGAGCACACACGTTGTTTTAACACATTGTCCATGAATATATTTATTCATCTAGCCACTATGCGCAACCGTTATCGAACACTATCTTAACCCTTTGAATGCCGAGCTTTTGGCGGGTGTAGCGAGAAAAAGGAACTTTAACCGTATGGCCGGCTTAACACAAATATTTTTTTAATTTTTTTATATAAAACTGAATAAGAGTCCCAACTGCTCCCAACCATCTGGAGCCAGTGATGCTATGGCATCCCTTAAACGGAAAAAGCCAAATCAAGCAACGTTTCACTTCTGAATGGCGGTCTTCGCCAAGGCGATACTGAGAGTATTTTCCACTCAGGAACGTGCCGCAAATATACCATATATTTTTTCAATGAGAAAATTGTGAAATTACACAAATCAATCAAATAAATTTTACTTTTGCACGCCGGGATTCGAAGCCGCAACCTCCAGCTTTGCTAGTCAGGATCCTTTCCCTTCGACCACGGAAGCCGTCAATTGTCTATATTTTTACATTCCCGATCAGACTGGTAAAAATATTTTTAAATATAATCAATGGAATAAAGTACAGATTTCGAACAAATTTATCGGTATTTTCAATATTTCTCAATCAACGATCTTTGTTAGCGGTTAACTTCCTATGTTCCTTTTTATTTATTGTTTTGGTGTTTAATTCGTAGAACTCCACTTAATTTTTTTAAATAAATTTAAAATAAATCAAATTTAATAATGTTAGGGTAAACGGTACTATCTCTGGCACCCCCCCATTGATTGGCACTCCTGAATTGAAACAGTAATATTAGTGGCTACGGCGAGAAATATATTCTAATTTTAGACGTATTGTGTTCCCACACTATCCTATTTTTAGATGGGCATAATTTATTTCATACATAGGGCACAATTTTTCAACTGTCAAGTGATCCGTGGACGCGGGTAGTGCTCATCGCGTTTTATCAAAATTTCTTATTGTTTTCATAAGGTAAGTCTTCCATTATATTGATAATTATTTCAAGTTTTTACAAGATATTGATATATTTAAGAGTATTGTGTTGTAAATAAAGGCCAAAGGTGAGTTTCTTTGCCATCCTTATTTAGTTAAAGCGCCTGGATAAGATAATTGCCAGGTGCCAATGATTGTGTGTTACATTTGTATGGAGGTCTATTCATTGGCATGCATGTCAATCACTGTACTTTCATATAATAATTGATAAATTGTGTTTTTTTAGACAATTGATATGTAGTTTTGCTTAAATTCAGCAGTAAAATTTAGAACATACATTTGTTTAATTAAAGTATTATTATTAGCAGTGCCAATCACTATAACCTGCACATGCCAATCACTATACTGATAGGGGTGCCAATATTTACACTGCCAATGATACACACTCTAAAGTTTACACCATTAATTGATTTAAAATTATTTATTAAAGTTAGTTTTGTTTGTGTTTTTTACAGATATCAAATTAAAATGCCTAAAGTTCCTGCTGATTTAAAGTATTTCAAAAAATACAAGCAGAACGACATTCAGAAGGCTTTAGATGCTGTGAAAAGTGGTATGTCGAAAAAAGCCGTTTCTAAACAATTCAACATTCCACGGTCTACTATTCAATTTAGATTAAGTGAAAAATATGTTAAGACAAGACCCGGACCAGCAACAGTTTTAACAGAAGAAGAAGAGTCTATCCTCGTTCGGTGGATTATTACAAGCAGTCAGAAAGGTTTCCCACGAAGAAAAGAAGATATTCTGGAGAGCGTGCAATATTTAATCAGTAAAAATCATCGTCCAAATGCATTTATTAACAACAACCCTGGGGAAGGATGGTATAAATTATTTTTACGGAGACATCCTGAAATTTGTACCCGAACTGCTGAGGCAGTAACTTCAGCGAGCTCGGTTGTTTCAGAAACAAACATAAGACGCTGGTTTCAACAAATCTACGACTACTTACATGAAAACGATTTAACTGAAATATTAAATGATCCAAAACGTATATTTAACGGTGAAGAAACTAATTTCCAGTTATGTCCCAAAAATTCTAAGGTTCTGGCTATGAAGGGTACAAGGAATGTTTACGAAGTAGAACACGCACCAAGTAAATCATGTCTAACAGTAATGTTTACTTTGTCAGCTTATGGTGAGATAACTCCACCAAGGGTAATTTTTCCTTTAAAAAGAATGCGACAAGACATCATTCGATCTATACCAAGCGAATGTGGAATAGGATTGTCTGAAAATGGATGGATGAAAGGGGACATCTTCATTTCATACATAAAAAATGTCCTTCATCCGCATCTGTGTAGATCACACGTTAAATTTCCTGTAATGTTGTTTCTTGATGGTCACAAGAGTCACACAACTTTTGAATTAAGTCAGCTGTGTCAAGAATTGGGTATAATATTAATAGCTTTATATCCAAATGCAACCCGTATTCTGCAGCCTGCTGATGTTTCTGCATTTAAACCAATGAAAAATGCATGGAAAAGGGCCGTTTTGGAATGGAGAAAAACTAACGTTTCAAAAGTTCTTACTAAAACTGACTTCGGTCCGATCCTTAAGATTGCTTTGGAAAAATTTATTAACAAGACTGTTGTAGTTAATAGTTTTAAAGCTTGTGGACTTTTCCCTTGGAATCCAAATGCATTGGACTATTCCAAATGTTTGGGGAAATCTAACCATCCTCTCACTCGATTAACCTCACCATCACAAAAACCACAAAAAATACAAATTTATTGAACTACGAAGACTTTAAAAGGATTGTTGGTGATGAAAAAATTAAAATATTTGAGAAACACCAATTTGACAATGAATCATCAGATTTTTTAGCACTGTTTACGATTTAAAAAAAAAAAAATTATCAACGTTCACTAGTTTCGGACAACGAAGAAGCTGAAGAATTTGCCGGAATATCGGATGATTTCTTATGCTTTGATTCGGATGATGAAGTACCTTTGAACACAATAATTGCCAACGATTTGCAAAAACGAGCGAATGACAGCCACCTTTTGTCAAATGGCATGCCAGATCAAGAATCGCCTCAATTGGAGCTAGCAGATAGCATCCCTTCTTGCAGCAGTGCATATAATTATTCACAAAAGTCCACAGAGATGAAAATAATAAATAACGACTTTGTACAAAACCAGCGCGTTACTCCCACAAAGCACAATACTTCATTAAATGATATCCTGAATTGGCCAAAGACGCCAGAGAGGAAAACCAAAAATATGACAATGAAAAAAACTTTTGTTTTGACTAGTAAAGAGTGGCTTGATATTGAGGAGGCAAAAATGAATGCAAAAAAAAAATTGGTCTTAGAAAAAGCGGCTAGAAAAACTGAAAGAGAACAAAATTCCAAAGTTTAAGCTGAAAGTTCCAAACTGATTAACAAATCAAGAAAAATATCGCAAAAAAAGAATAATAATACTGCGATTGAAAATTTGCCCGTTCAAAAGCCAAATGAATGTTTGAATTTTGAAGATACTCTTCCACCAAAGATAAACAAGATTGGTTCGACTTCAACACAATTTCATTCCAAAACTTCTTGTAACCTCGTGCAAAAACCTACAAAATTACAAATAATTACTCTTCCTGAAAAGGAAAAATCAATAAGAAAGGAAAATGAACCATCAACATCGAATAATATTTTCCAAACCAACAGTGCAAGCGTACATAAATCTGTTGAACCTAAAATAAAAATCATTTTATGCGTGACACTCAAAAAACCATTTAAAATTATAGTTAAAAAACCCGTTTCTGGAAATGACAATAATATTCAAAGTCTACCAGATGACACGAAAAATCTTTCGGAAAGCGAAATTATTGAAGCTATGCTAAAAGAAGATTGAAATTTCTTAAAAGAAGTACGTAATACCCACCTACCGCAGTTTTTTTTAATATTTGAAAAATATAATTTTTTAGTAAAATGTATCCTCTTTGTGAATTGTATCCCCTTTCAATAAAGTTAACTGAAAAAAAATGTTTTCTTTACAAAAATAATATATAACACAAAGTGCCAATGATTATACTTCTTGCAATGCCAATTAATGTATCGTGGGTGCCAATGATTGTACTTTTTATATGTTTGCGATTTGATTCACTATAGTGAGAAACGCAAGCAAAATTAAAGACAAGCAACATTGAAAATGTGCACTCAATTGTTGAACAAGTCAACTGTAATAAATATATTTAAAAAAACTTGCAATGATAACACAAAATCGGGGAACAAGTTGGATGTTTACCATAAAGTGCCAACCATTGTACTCCTTACCTATAATAATTATTAAGTTCTGCAAGTATTTCTGTTATTTTTACAGTTTTTAATGTGACAGCTGTTTCGGCTTTTGAGGCCATTGTCAAACTGTGGATATGTCCACACGGCGACGACTTATTTATATGATTTTATTTATCCCCACCCATTTAAATTTCTATAATGTTCAAAAATGATTCATTAAGAATTGGAATAACCAAAATATTTGGAAATCCAGCAGTGTTTGCACACCTGTTAAAATTAATGACCTAAGGGTTTTTTTAATTGTTGGTACGTGTGTGATTATGTTAAGGAATTATATTTTTTGGGTTTTTTGATAATATTAAGCAGAGGAGAATTGATAATTTTTGTTTGATTATTAATTAGGGTTATATTTGGATCATTAGTTCTTTTATTTATCTCTAATTATTCTAGTAAATTTAATCTAAAACCCTTTCTTTCTATGCGTAAAGGTTTAGGCTCGTTGTTGTCAAGCGGGACGTGGTTTTTCTCCAAGAGGTGAGCTGCGAATTCCGAATCAATTTTATTATTTTTATCGCAACGCATATTATGTTCTTTGAATCTAGTTGAAAAGGCTCTCCCAGTCTGTCCAATATAAACGGCATCACAGTCTATATCTTCGCATTTTAATTCATAAATTCCGCTTTTTTTAAGTTTAGGGATTTTACTTTTTGAGTTTTTGAGGTTAGTTCCTATATTAGTTTTAAAAGCAATATTTAGACCACATTTTTTAATTTCTTTCGCTATTTTTAAAGATATTGGACCGAAAAATTCTAAACATGCAAATTTATCTTAATTATTATTACGTACCGGATATATTAAATTGATTTTATTTTTATATTTTTCTTTCTTATAATTTTTTCGATGTTATTTGCCTCGTAGTCGTTACTAACCGCGATTGTTTTGATTGTTTCTTTTTCTTTTTGATATGCTTTATTTTCTAAGGGAATGTTAATTAGCCTATGTACCATTTAATGGTAAGCTGATAATTTATGGGACCAAGGGTGAGTTGAGTTTGCATTTATTGTTGTGTCGGTAAATGTTGGTTTTCTAAATATTTCGAAGTTATGTTTATTATTATTTTTACCGATTGTTAAATCCAAAAAAATTATTTTACCTTCGATCTCGTGTTCTACTGTGAAGCAGATTTTATTACTAATGGTGTTGGCCCAATTTGTAAAAATATCTAATTGTCGGTTGCTGCCTTTCCAACATATGAGAATATCATCTACATATCTGACATAGTATATAATATGTTTTGCTAAGGGGGATTGAAGAATTATGTTTTCAACATAATCCATAAATATCTCCTCTAGAAGCGGGCTTAACGGTGATCCCATGGGAAGACCATCATTTTGTTGGTAATAGGTATCGTTGAAAAGAAAGTAATTTGTTTCAACACAAATTTTTATGAGTTGGAATAACTTTTTTCCTATTACCGGGTTAATATTGCATTTTCCAATTTGTTATAAATTATTATAATGCATTCTTTAATGGGGATATTAGTAATAAGGCTTTTTACATATAAGGAAATAAATCGACAGTTATGTGGAAGATTAATGTTTTTGATTTTGTTAGCTAGCTCTATCGAGTTTTTTACGCTATAATGCGGAGAAAATTTTGTGTATTTTTTGAAGAGGAAGTCAAGTTTTTTTGCTAAGTTTGCTGTAGGATCATTTATAAATGATACAAGATTAAAAACTGTAAAAATAACAGAAATACTTGCAGAACTTAATAATTATTATAACATTATTAAATTTGATTTATTTTAATTTTTTTAAAATCCTATGTTCTTGACGAACAACGATTAATCGTTTACTGACATTCTAAGGGTTAAATAATCGTAAAGCGTGAAGTGTGGGGAAATCGCTTATTCCCCAATGTACTATTTATAAGGCTGCTAATTATTATTCAGGGGTGGTAAAGCGGTGGGGTCTATTGAACTTCCGATCTGGGATCACGGTCCCTGGCAGGTCGTCAGCTGATAAATTTACATTCAAAGCAATAACAGGTATTTGAACCTCTTAGAAAACCACCGATCTAATTTTAGTACATAACCCCTGAGCAACTGAACAAATAAAACCTAGAAGTGTGATCTATATCCATAAGAAGAAAAAATCATCGCCAGTTTAAATGCGTTCTTTGAGAGAATGAAGTGCTCATACCTTCACTAATATTTACTTGTGTACATAAAATAATTGCGTAGCACTTCGTAGCGTTGATTTGGCAACACTCGGAGGAGGAGTGGAGAATGGAATGATTTTAACTTGCTACATTCACTTTGTGGTCCTTACCGATTGTTTCCGAGAACCAATTTTATCTTAAATTATTGACAATAATTTTGTGCCACGGTGCGCTATTAAATTTTGACTTAGACTTAGCCACGGTGCAACAGAAACTTTCTCAAAACTTCAACATACTTGTAGCGAGAGAGAGTGTTTTGTATAGGACTCAAGTTTTCAGGTGGTTTAAGAAATTCTCAGAAGACGTCGATTGAAGACAAAGACTTAGGCAGCAGAAGAACTGATGAAAAAGAATCCGGGATCTTGTGGGATCTGATCGTCGGTTGATGGTGAAATTGATTGAGGACTAGCTGAATTTGACTCACAGTTTTGAGTTTTGCAAAAGTTTCTGTTGCCTACGTCTAAAACAAAACTTGATAGCGCAGCGATGCTTGAAATTGTTGGGTGTAACACAATCGCTGCGGACCACAAAATTTAAACTTGCTCTGAAGGCGCTTCAGATTTTGGCCATCAGTGCTTTAGCAACGAACGCTATACTACCAGTCTTATTACTCTATTTACACATTTATTACCACATTACAATATTCATGCACAAGCTATTGAAAGAATATAAAATAAATTCTTACGATATCTTAGTTTTAAAATGGGTATTCCAGCAATTTTTCTGAACTACAACACTTTTTTATATGAAATGACAATGCTTAAATTATTTATTGTTTTGGTGTTTAATTCGTAGAACTCCGTTTAATTTTTTAAATAAATTTAAAATAAATCAAATTTAATAATTTTATAGTAATTATTAAGTTCTGCAAGTATTTCTGTTATTTTTACAGTTTTAATGTGACAGCTGTTTCGGCTTTTGAGGCCATTATCAAACAGTTTGATAATGGCCTCAAAAGCCGAAACAGCTGTCACATTAAAACTGTAAAAATAACAGAAATACTTGCAGAACTTAATAATTATTATAACATTATTAAATTTGATTTATTTTAAATTTATTTAAAAAAAAATGTTTAAATTGTCTGACAGAAAAATTATCACTGACTTTTATTTTAAAAATAAGTTGAATAATTTGACTGTTCAGAATTGCATGCATTAATAAGTTTTAGGATTCAACTTTATAATACTAAAAGTCGGGATTTATTTCAGTGCAGAAATTTTGGGACTAACTACCATATGTATTCCTTATTGCTGAGAATACTTATGGAGGGAAATAATTATATCGAGTGAGTGGAAATCTTTAATCAATCACTTAACGTATACAAAAGATTGAGGCAGTTTAGTTACGTATAATAAATGTGTACTGTATATTTTTTTACGATTCATTTGTAAAATCCCATAAAAAGGCATTTGTAAATCAATAGTAACAACAATGTTGGTTAATTTTGAAAATATTTTAGAATTTCACCAGAAGTAAGTAAAAAAATTGATAGCTTTGGGTACACGGACACGCTCATAGCACACTTGTATCAGCTTATCACTCCAGTGCCCAAGCAAAATTCTCCATTGAAATTAATGGGTAATCCTTGTAAGGGTACAAGGTAATGAACTGAAAATACTCCTTACTGAAAACGAGCCGGCTTCCCAGTTGGTTCTTTTGATGTGGGTTTTTTATCACCAAAAATGCTCAATGTTTACTGACTTCGGTCTTAGCACTTAGTGACTAAAATAAACCTATTACCAGAATTTAGATTTTTTACATTAACTCCAACAGGAGGTTCGGAGGAAAATAATTTCCCGTAATGCCTATATCATTTGACGAACGCTGTGACGCTGTGTGTAGGGTTTTTTTGAGGAATGGAAAGAGTTAAGTTGCGTCTTAAAAAAACCCATGTTGTAGGAGACAGGAAACCCAAAGGCCGGAAAATCATTCTTCAGCCAAGGTGTTGAACTGTTTCAAACCCTTGTGCTTATATTTAAATATGAGTTTTTAAGAAATGTTTTATAGATTTTAGTTATTTTCTAAATTTTTTAAGCATTTTTTAGTTCATATTTCACAATAGTTGTTCTATCAAAATTAAACAAGCATTATTGGATACGGTTATTGATTTAGTTTGTGTATTTAAAAAGTGTGTTAACGAGAGATCTGAAGGCTGACAGAGATATTGAAAGAAGGGTAAATGCAGGTAACTCCATTAATGGAGGACTGAACGCAGTTGGCGCTAAAAAAAAAATTCCAAAGAAGCGAAGTTAGCAGTCCACAATGAAGTGCTAGTACCTACCCTGATGTATTAAAGTGAGGCATGGGACTAGCAAAGAAAGGATAAAAGTAGATTTAATGCTGTTGAAAGGAGACCCCTGAGGCGTATGTGCAGTAAGCCCATGTATGATCGTGTGAGTAGCAGAAGTCGGGGACGCCCGAGGAAGACACGATCAAGTGAATCAGATACTCGAGTCGGGCCATGTCAAAAGTCAGAATAATAGAAGAGTATGTATGAGACGATGTATGAATGTGAATGAGGCAAGAAGTGTGTGCCAAGACCGAGCTGCTTGGCCCTCTGTCTACTCGATGGTAAGTTAATTAGTTAGTTATTTATTTCATTGTTTTTTACCTTTAGCAGTGTTGAGTGTTTTTATCTTAATCTTACACTTCCTCGTCTCCTTTCTTTCCCCATAACCTTCAACCTCCTCGCATTCGGATTCCACATAGCTCTGCTTTCTCCTAGTAATAACAATAGTAAAGTTGAGACTCTTTTCTCATTTATTTATCAATTTCTCGAATATAGCTAAATCCTTAATTATTTTTTATGTTTTATGAAAGTGTTCTCTAACTGGGATTCTCTAACTTCTTATTTCATTTCTATTGCCATTACTTTTTTTTAGACGAACAGTAAGTTAATATTGTATTGTGTTTTTAATCAAACGCCTTTTTTATCCCCCACGGTCAAACAAAAAAGGTATCAATTATTGATGTCAAATACAGCAAGGTGACTTCGTAAAAGATGTTAATTAAAAAAATATCTGAGGAAAACTTTCAAAAGAAATTCGATAATAAACACGGTAGAAAATCTTGCAAGTTAATAAAAATGCTCAATTATTTGCTTTTTTTATTTGAAGGCAATAAAAAGAACTGGAGGAGGAAGTAAGTCAGTTTAATAATGGCTTTGAATGCCGAAACAGCTGTCACAAATACTTGGGTGACTTGATAATAACATTTTTAAATTTGATTTTCTTTAAATTAAAATAAATAACTGGGTGACAAACCAAAATATTTTTTCCTTATCTCCCTGTTTTTTCCCGGAAACTGTTGAACGGAATTACGAGAAAATAATGTTTGAAGAAAATTGAAAATTGTTTAGGTATTTTTATGAACATAAGCATAAAATATTTGTTACGATGAATTGGGATAATGATGACAGTATTTCAAAAAAATTGAAGAAAAAACTCAACCTTTTAAAACCCATTTTTATACTATGATTCATCTATTTTAAAACTTTTTTTTTTTTGAAATTTCCTACCTAAGAGGTGGAGTCGACAACTCTTCTTACATCGCCAAATCCCGATCGGATAGAACCGACGTTTCGTTTGTCTACGTGATTGCCACCAAAAGTTGATAGCATTCATTGTCATTGACAATGAGTATATCGGCCTAGTTTCAACCCGATCCGTGGTCAGGTAGTGAATAAATTTCCTCTTCCAACATTTGCTTTAATTCAATCATTCATTTCAGAAAAAGTGAAAATCAAATAGATTTGTGACTGAAACACACATTATAATTGTATGCTAAAAAATAAATAAATGCCGCCAACGGGAATCGAACCCGCAACCTTCTGATTGCCGGTAAAGTGCACTAGCGACTAAGCAAATAAATAAACAATCATGAAACGTTGATAGTCAACCGTACCGTATCGATTTTATTTTTACCAGATATGAGCCACGTACTTTCTAATACTCTTCCACTTTCCTCCTACATACTCATACTCCCTTAGATACTAGAAAAAGAAGAGATATCATAGTCCCACGGGCTCCACATAACCGAGTCTCTTGCATGGTAACCAACATATTTGCACATAATCCTAGAACTTGACGGAGTATTTTTCATTTATTTTTATTACCATACATATTACCTAATATATAATAGCTAATGAATGTCTAAATTATTTACCAATTACGTCACATAATACAGACCCCCCCCCCCTTTTGCAGATCACGACTAAGTAGTATATCGCGAAATACACAATCAAGAACAAAGTGTTTGATCAGTAAATTCTTCAGCGGCTTACTCCCTACTTAATGAGGCTCCACGCAAACAAATCCACAGGTGTTAAATCAGGTAAGCATGCTCGCTGCCCATAATCAAAGTCCTTCGTGACCAATTAAACTCCGGGGGAGCGGTAGCGGGATAATCGTGAACAATTGTCGCGTAATTACACGGTTCTCCATCCTGCAGAAAGATTGCCGTCCAATGAATACAATCGGGTCAACAAACCCTGGATTGTGTTTTATTATAGTCACTGTAGTAATAGAGCGGTACACGGAGAAAAATTACTAATATTAAAGATGACTTATTTATTAAGAATCTCTTCAAATTATTCACAGTCCGGTTAGTAACACGATTGCAGGCCCTTAGCCCGGGTTACGAATAACCTGAAAATATTTTAAAATCTCCGACTACCACCACAGTATGCTGAAAATGTTGCTTGTGTTGTGATGGAGGACTTAACCAGCCGAGGAATCGAACACACTACGCCCGAGTGAGACCCAAGCGCGAAGTCAATTCGGCCACCGACCGGTAATTGTAGGTAATTGATAGGTTTTCTAAAAAAACTTCTAATAAAATGTTTATTATATTTTTTAAGCGTAAATTATTGTTGTCTTTCCCGAAGTGCATAATAAATTATAAATATTATTGTTATTATTTTTCAATGCATTTCCACCAATAAAATACTAATATATCCTCATTTTGTCATTGTATATTATCAAATCAAATACAGGTGGATGAACACGTCTTCCGATATGTTGGGTATAACCTGGGCACCCCTGCTGATTCACTAAATATAGCAAACCACTTGGGGTGAGCCATGGCAGAGGTGGTGGTTATCAAATAAATGGTCCCCGGGGCGGGGGTACCCAAACCCGCCTCCCATCTGAAATTTCGTCTTTCACCAGCGCAATGCAGAGTATATTAATAACGTGCCGCAAATACACTTTATAATTTTTCTGTTAATTAATTTTAAAACTATCCAAATCAAATAAATTTATTTGCATACTCCCCCACCTTCCTCTTCCCCGATTCCTTCTCCTCCCCACTACCTTCAGTCGCACAACATACTCCAATTGGGAATGCCATAGTCTCACTGGCTTCTGACAGTTGAGAGCAGTTGCAACTCTTGTGTGGTGTTCACCTAAAAAAATAATATTTTCAAAGGAAGCAAATACTTTGGGGTGTGACATATTGAATGAAAAAACATATCATTATTATATTGAATGAAAAAAACATATCATTATTATATTGAATGAAAAAAACATATCATTATTATATTGAATGAAAAAAACATTTAGGCTATCGTTATTGATTCAAAAATAAAGTGGTGTAAAAAAAATACGCCAGGATTAGAATCCATGATCTCCGGATTCTCATTCCAGAACCTCATTCCTCGACCATGGGGGCAGTCAAATAAAAAAAAATCATAGTTTTCGGACTGTTGGAACTTTAAAACTTCAAATCTATTATGAAATGAACTCAATAAATTACGAAGCTAGCAGTCCACAAAGGTATTAAAAAAACGGAAATAATAATAAATTAAACCGAAAAATTGTGATTCCACGGAAACAAAAAATACTTCACATAAAATATTTGTTACGATGAATATAGGTACAGATAAAAAATGAGCTTGTTGCAAAATATTTTATAGGTACCTAGTTACTTTATTGCTAGTCTAGATATTAAGAGCTAATTGCTTAATTTTCTTAAATTTTTAAATATTTAAAAAAATATATATTTAATTAATTACACTGTTTAATAAGTGTTTTTTTATAATATTCATTGAAATGTGACAGATATAAAAGATTCTCTTTCATGTTCCTAACATTAGATTAAGGCATTAGTATGTATTATTGTGACAATTATACTACGTTTTCAGGATACAATTCGGTTTTAAATAGATTACACACCATTGGTAACGCATAAAGTTTGTTTGCTGATAATTTTAATATGCCTCTATTGAAATATAAAGCTGTAGTAATTGAAAATTTTAATAATTCAAAAATAATCTTATAATTTTTCATTTATTTCTTCTTTTTCATGTATGTATTATTATTTTGACTTACAATGACTGTTCGTATTACTATGACTTTCAATAACTTTCATGTATGTAAATCGCACTTGTGCTGTTAATTCCAAATAAATATACTTTTATGAAAATTATTGATTGGCTCAGTCTGATGTAAGTTGAAACCTTCTGCGAACAAGCACGTATATTTTGCAATTATCAGTCTTATTGGTTTTGCGACCTCACAAGGCCTTCATATTGTAGCGTATCCCACAAAGGGATATCATAATATGTCATTGGAAACTAGATTAGCGGCGTATGATTGGATGTTGCCCGGCTATTGTCCCATATTGGGTTAATGGCCTAACTCCTAACTCTATCTTGTGATGGCTGGGTCTAGAGCCGCCTCGACTTCATTATGTGTAATAATTCAATTTGTCCCCACAGCGGCCAACAATATCCTGCTACTGAATATCCGCACTGGATGAGGCTACATTGTGTCTATACTTGGCCATGCCGTGCAATAATTACACCCTACGACAAAACAATATACTTTATCTTTTATATATTATATCTAACTAACTTATCATGACTCCGTGTGGGGTGTGCAAAGAGGACGGATCACCGCACAACTCTATCTTGGAACACATTCTTGTGCCATTGTGACATGACACACCTCAACTTTTCTCACTATCGACATAGTTTTAAATCTTACTATGTATCTTCAATATGCTATCAACGCGTAAATAGTTGAGTAAAGCTAAATCACTATGAGTCACAAACTTATTTAAATACAAGATTAACAACATTACCAACTAAACCAAATGATATCGACATATATACCATAAAAAATTCAATGCATAAAACAAACCTAAACATATCTTTCATGGTAAAATGTTTTTGATGATTGTTTTAGACGAATTTCTTTAATTTATCCAAATGTAAACTATATGAAACCAATATTTACTACTTTTGTGTAAAAAAATATAAGCATCTTTATGTAATCGATTAAAAAACCCCATGGCATATAAAAAAGTTATGAATAAACTACGTAACTTAGGTGCCAACACCGAAAGCCAAACATAACATGTACGTCTTACATACTCTTCTGTTGTTTTGACTCTTGCCTTACTTCAGACTTAAGTGTATGTTCCGCTTGATAATGCATATTTCCTCGGGCGTTCTCGACTTCTTCTCGACTTACCATTCACTTTGGCGGCATAAATTCTACATATACGATTATATTAATTTAACCACTTCACATGTTCAAACCACCTAAACAACCCTTTCACTTCCACTTCTACTTCACTTTCACTTCACTTCACTTCACCTTCCACTTCACATGTTCAAACCACCTAAACAACCCTTTTTTAGGTCACATAAATTTTGATTTCTCTCCGTAGATATACACATTTGTAATACAGTCCGTACATATTTTACTCACATACTCCTTAAGGATCTCATTTCTAAAATATTCTTTACTTTCTAATACGGAGGCGGGTTTGGATACCACCGTCCCGAGAACCATTTATTGAATAACCAACATCCCTGCCGTAGGTCACCCCAAATGGTTCACTAAGTTTGGTGATTTGGTGCCCGGGTTAGGTGTGTTCAGGAAACGCCTGCCCACCAGCTGCGTGGCGTGCCCACAGCTTAGGAGAGACCCTTTAACCTCTCCAACTAGTCTCTCGACCCATATATTCATACGTCACTCCTGGACACACTGATCCCTAGATTCCTACCCTATCCTCATACCTTTTTCCTTCCCAGAACTTCCTCTCCTTAAAAAGACATTATTTTTATATTTTCCTCAAGGCCTCCTGTGTAGGTTTAATGTAAAAAAATCATACTTTTAATACAAAAAAATGCGATGATAATATCTCAAATTTCAAAATATTTGTGCACAAGTATTGTCTTCATTAAATACCACTAATAAACCTTTCTTATAAAGATTTTAATAGGATAATATTACGATATTATGTTATTTGTTATGGCTTGGCTAAGAGCCAAACCCGAGCATTACAGTATTATCAATACAGGTAGATTTATGATCTCGTATGTTATTGGAAAATTCTATACAAGAATATATGTGATATTTGACGTGTGGCCGAAATATTTGGTAAGTATGAAAAAATTATCCATTGTCCAAAAACGTTAATATTGATTTTTATTTTTTTTAATGTGAACCGCACAAGAGTTCTAACTGCTCCAAAACTGGAATATTGTGAGGCTGAAGGTAGTGAGGAGAGGAACGAGATGGGGAAGAGGAAAGTGAGAAAGTTCCTTACTCTTCAGATCTGGTCACCAAACACAGCCAAATCCATTTAAGTAAAATTTCAATTCGATACTGAAAGTATTTTCCACTCTGAATGAATAAATTGTAAAAAAACAGTAATTAATCTAGTAAAATTCACTTACGGACACCGGGATTTGAACCCGCGAGCTCCAGCTCGCTAGTCAAGAGCCTTACCCCTCGACCACGGAGCCGTCAGAATAATTAAATATTTAAAAACAATAGCATTTATTTTTATTTGATAAAAAAAAAAATTTCATACGCTTGTTTTAAACATACGTTCTCATTAGAAAAAAAATTGTGTGAATATTTCGTATTTCACCCAAGAGTTGAAGTGAGCACAAATTGGGTAGGAATATAAAAACTGACTCGAGAAATATGAAACAAAATTTAGAACTCAACTCCCCTTTAACTCCCGATGGCAAGAAATAAACTCGTAAAAGCTTCCTGTTATAAATCAAGATTTCAGAGAAGATACAAATTGACATTAATTAACCATGTAAAATTGATTAATGTTCTTATCGAAATATCTACAGATATGTCAAAACGTAATTGGATAAGTTCTAATATCAACTAATATAATATTCCCAAAATAGATTTGTCTACATGACGTGAATTTTGAAACAAACACTCTTTACTGGCACATTCAGATATATATAACTAATAGAAAAGTTTGATGAGTACAAGTCAAGAATTAAAAGTGTAGCCGAATGAGGTCAATTAAATAACCTTGAATTCAGCTTTAAAAACGAAGTAAAAGACGCATCTCATTAAAAAAAACCTTTAGTTCGCCTCAGCACAGGGCCAGCAAAACAAAGAATTTTTTTTTTATAATTATCTGCATCATGATATTTTGTAATTGTTTGATTATATGGTCGCAAAACATTTTGTTTTAATTCTTAAGAATGTTTTCATTCGCATTCATATGTTCACATATTCACAAATACTTCTGCCTCTTGAGTTTTGATATGAACCAATTGAAGTTTTCTTTTATTTTCGTTCACTTTCTTGTTCGAATTCTTTCGAGATGTCTCTGACATCTTTCATCCACTTGCTCGTCATATTGTTCGGAGCCTAAAATATCGATATTGTTCAAATTGTTTGTTAATAAAATTAAAATTAAATATTGCTGCACATTTCTTCATTTTGCTACGTAGATGGTTTGAAAACTCGGCCATCATGGATAGCATTAATTTCAATGTTCCCAGTGGTATCCTCGTCATCGACACCACAAACTGTTTTATCTCCCGACCTGCAGGGTTAACTTGTCAATTGTCATGTCGGTAGTGGGTAAATTCTTGTTGTTGAACAGAACAGGCTTAAACGTAGCTGCGTTCAAACGCCAAGCATTGCTATTGCTTGGATAACACCTGATAATTTATTAATATACATTTGCACACCTTTACTAAATGCTGCTGTATAGTAAGATGTTCATTTGAAAATTTGTTTAAAACATGAAATAATTTTGTATGTTTGTAAAAGTATCAAATAATTGAATTGAATTGATTTCTTCTGTAACCGTTTTCTCTGTCTATCAACTTTACGTTTCCACATAATCTAAGCAATCTTGATTTAAAAATAAAGTAGCACCTTACATTGTTTTACTACACATAAAAGTTTCATTATTTTTAAGGTCAGTTCCATGATTCATTGCTACAGGTACATCACGGTTGGTATCAGAGCTCCACTGTAGACTGCTAACCTTTGTTTTTTGACATTTTTTTAAAATTTATTCATTAAATGTTCAAAAGTGACTTACAATTTAACCCTTCAGGCCTAGGAAGGACATTACTAGCCACAAACATCATATTCCATTATAGCCTCTGAAGGAAAGATATGACCGGGGCGTCCATACATTATAAAAGTTTTGTTTTTTATAATATGTAGAAAGGTCATCAAAAGGTAAATAATTTTTCTTTTAAGTTTGCATTAAATATTTATACGCAATAAAATGGATAAAATAAATAAAAAAATTCAAATGATATTTTATAGTAAAATATTATATTTATTTTTTTTATGATATGAACGGCATAAGAAGTGAAGTTACAGTTTTCTCACTAATTACCAACACAAATTGAATGTGTTTTATAAATATCGAATTCTTGCACAATTATGGACGTTCCGAGTCAAAATGTCTCGGTAAGTTTTTTTTTTAGCATTTTCATGTTTGATATTTAAAAATATTTTTTTATAACTATCAATGTTCATTTTAAATACAAATATTGCAAAGATAATTTTATCCAGTTTCTAAAATGGTATTTTTTCCAATGACAACTTCAAAAATAAGCAATATGAAGCACAAATTTCACTATGTCGTTGGGACTTGTTGGTAAATATATTTTAAAACCTGAAGGGTTAAGTGTAATTATTTCGAACACATATTTGAGTCGAGCGAAATACACGTGTCTTCATAACAATGAAAGTTTTAACCAATTCTATTTGATGCTAATAATGAAACCTTGAATATATTTCTCTTAGAAGATTTAACAAAGTATTCCATAAGCAAATTAATTTTATGAAACGAGCCGCTTAAGTTCCGCTTAAGCTTTTACAGCTGTGTTCAATATGATTAAAGCATTAAGCCGAACGACCTTTTTAACAAGGTTATAAGTAATAAAAGTTTAAGCGACTAATATTTCATTATAATTCCATTAAGTATATGATCCCATCCTAAGTCGAAATGGCAGAATTCCCCCCTCAGTAAATTATCCTTTAAGTATTAAAAAAACTAAGGTAGGATGAGTGTACTTCCCTCTGTAATACAAGGACGTGAGATATTAAAGGAGAATTAAGGTAATATATTCAAGAGCTTATTTGACATCGTTGAAGGCAGGTTATGTTGAAAAAGAGGTCATCTTCAACATAATGATTTTTTTGCCCTGCCTCAGTACAATGTACGTTGTTCATACAGTTGTGGAAAGAGCCAAGAAGAAAATTCAACTTTAATGTTGCCAGGTGATAAAAATTCACTCCTCTCCCGAAAAAGTGGCTTGCTGAAAAAACTGCCGCAATAAAAGTCTAATTAAGAATATTCTAACAGTTTTTGGTGACATTTTTAGTGCTCGTAACTGGTATTTGCAAAGTTTTTTTTTGTGAAAGAGCATTTTTTTTACATTTTTATGGGCAGAGAATTAATATACTCCGCAATGTCGAGGGGTTAACTGTTAAGTAACTCTACGCGCAACACAGAAAATAAAAGTTCCCAAAGCGATACAATAACTATTATAACTATGCGAACAAAAAATAATGTAACATAAAATTAGCGTAAGAAGCATCTACATGAAATGGAACACGGAGACTAGTATTGTATCTATCATCACACTCACCAAATCAGAGCTTTCTAAATTTCCTTTAATGATTTTAAATAATAAAAATAATATCGCAAATTTTTCTTCGCTCTGACAAGTCGGGTAGTTCAAGTAATTATTGTATTATTGGTATAATTTATTATTTATTAATCGATTTCAATACCATGTTCATGATTTTTGAATGTTAAACCATCTTTAGGTAAATTTAAAACAGAGGTTTTTTTTACTTGTTCCACTCATATCTCCAATACATGATGTTGATATGCCTCGGTCTCAATTCCTGCAACACGATGTCTCACTGAGGGTACATTTCTTATCACTGGTAATAGGAATTATATGAACACCACTAATGCCATTTTTTTCGTACTTAGACAGCTAAAAAATAAAATGCTCTCAAATAATATGTTTAAGAATATTAATTTTAATTTCGGAATTCAAGGCTACCCCACGAGAAGCTGTGGAGATTTAAGACTTGCAAAAACAAATTTGTCGGGTACCCAAAATAATCTTTATTTTAAAGGATTTAAGATTTTTAATTAATTACCGACAGATGTTAAAGAAACTAAAAGCCTTGCTGCCTTTCGTGGGTTATGCCTAAATACGATAATGAATAAGTATTGTAAAGTGTCCTAAATGTAATAGAAATAAGTTTTAAAGGTTTATACTAGATATAAAAATGTAATTTGATAATGACCATACCATACGACGTACCTCTTGAATTCGTCAAGATTAATACATTTAAAATTATAATGCAATTGACTGATCATACTAATAATATATTTAAATAAAATAATTCACAATCATCTTCTTACTAAATTACGTCTTAGTAATATTGAAAACAATGTTCCCATTTCCTATTATTTAAGACGTCATATCATGTTTTACCTGAAAAAATTATATAGGCTATTTTAGCCCTCTGACCCAAATGTGTCGAAAATATTGTAAGATAGAGTGTGGTGAAGTAGAGATTTTCGTTAATAATTTTATTATTATTATTATTTATTGAATATGCAGCATTCTGCTGATGCGCTTATATTTCAATTGTTCAATTGTTTGCATATCAAAATGTTCTTCTGTCGGTAAAAAATACGTTGCGCTAATTAAACTATGTATTACTTGCGTCTCTACTTATCGTCACCTTAAAGCAATAGTGGGATATCTTCGAAAAATACACTTTTGAGATAAGTATGCAGTTCGATGTAAAATTTTGAGCTCTACATGATGCATTACTGGGATATTTTGTAAAAAAAAAATTGCCAGTGTTACAAGTAAAATCTCAGTATTGAAATGTTCGGTCACTCAGAGCAACACTGAGATATTGATGTTGTCCCACTCTTGCTTTCAAAAGGTCGTTTAAAATACTGAAATAAATTTATTGTCTCACTGTAGCTCTATAGTTTTCAACAAGTTGGGTGATCTTGGAAGAGAAAAATAAAGAAACTGAAGGTGAATACTGGTCAGGAGTATGTAGCAAAGTCAGGAAAGATACGCAAAGCAAAACAAATTAAGCCTGTACTGTGTACTAATTGTAAATAAAAATGTTCTGAATCTGTTTTGGAAGTTGATCGATTAAAATATTTTAATATTTATGATTCCATGAATGCTAGCTAATAGTAGTTATTATTTTGAGAGAGATGGACATAACATACGTATGTGTAAGATTTTTTTATGGCAACCTTAGATATAAGCAATAATACCATAAGCACTGCATTAAAAAAGAAAACAGACACCTTCCTGCAAAAGGATGATTTAGTTGATGGTGTTATGAATCACATCAACAGCTTTAGTAGAGTGGAATCGCACTATTGTCGTGCAGGATCAGCTCGGATCTCCAAATATCCAAAAGATGTACAATTTGTACAAATAGAAGTGTGTCTCGGTAGGTAATCTCTATGTTACACACTCTACATACAGGAAAATATTCAATACCAAATTCAATATATATTTTTTTAAACCAAAAAAGAACCTTTGCGCATTTTGTGTATAATACAACTATAGTACTGCAAATGAGATATTATAAAAAAATAATAATATTCTGAACACATTCAGAATGTAAAGCTATCTCGACAAGAAAAAGATAAAAACATTACCAAGACCATACTGATGATACTGTAGTTGCCATTTATGACTTTCAAGCTGTTATGTCGTTGCTAAATGGCAATATATCTATTTTTATAAGAGCAAGTTAAACGTTATAACTTATGTATTTACAATATCAAACACGACAGGCCATTGTTACATGCGGCATGAGGGTGTAGCTAAAAGATGCGCAATTGAAATGTCTACCTGCGTGTACACATTTTTAAAAGACCTTTGACAAGGGAAACGGGAAGTGAACTTTTATTCTGATAACTGTGTGGCACAGAATAAAAACAGTTTTATTTATTTTCTATGTACATGCATGCACTATGAACACTTGATATTCAAATCATTACCCATACATACCTAATTGTTGGGCACTCAGAGAACGAAGGAGACTCCATTCATTATTGCATAGACAGAGAAAAGGTCAGGGTTTTAAAAGAAGGCCTAATATTTATTCCAACGGAGTTAGCGATGATCATAAAGTGTTCCAAGAAGAATGAACCTCGTTATAAGTTAACAGAAATGGAAACAACGGACTTCATTGACTGTAAGAAGGTATGTGAGAAGACTGGAAAAATTCTGGATGTTTATGGACAAAAATAAATGTATTTGGAATAAAGTTAAGATTTTACAGATCACTAAAGACGAACCGTCAGTTATCAAATACAAAAGCACCTACACCGAGGATCCATTTAATCAGAGTATTAATGTGAGAGAGCGACTAAAGAATGTTCGGAATGAGAATAGTATAATTCTAGGACCAGCTTATACAGTTCCACCTACAATTCCACCGAATAAAAATCGTGATTTCTTATTTGTTTGCCAAAGTGGTGTTATACCAAAAAAACCTCATAATTTGTTTTGAATTAATTAATACTGCAAATACAGACTGCGATGTACAAGAAGAAAAAAACGATGAAGGTTCATTGTAGGTTTCCAGGGAATCAACACATATTTGCTATATTTTTTTGTTCTTAAAGTTTTCTGTAAAAAAATTACATACTTTTTATTCTAAAGGTTTTCTGTTATTTTTGATACATACCTACTTTTTATTCTTGGTTTTCTGTTAATTTTGTTACATACTTTTATTCTTAAGGTTTTTCTGTTATTTTTGTTACATACATTATATCACGCTTCTCATAAATAAATTTATAAGCACAAATATATATTTTTTTTCATTTTTATACCACCTTACTATCGTCAATTGTCGTGTTGACAAACTATAGGAGTGAGTGGGTGTGTACTGTTTAAAATGTATTTATGATTATAAACATCATGGAAAAACATGCAGAAATAAGAATTATTAATTATTTTAAGCAATTATTAATTATTTTAAGCAATTATTAGCCTGAAACAGTCGTCCACATTGAAAAAATCTCGCGAGGAACAATTATTAATTCATTTATCCATCTAAACTCGTAATATTATTACAATGCTACACTGAGATAATTTGAGATGATTTCCAAACACTCCACGCAACAGTGAGATATTTCCAGATTTACGTATACTTTGTCAAAATTAGTATGAAAAAATTAATTATTTTTCTATTATTACAATTTTGTGTTGATGTTAAATAATTAACCTCTCTTATACCATATCATTAATCTGCAAGATTAGTTAATTTGATGCTGCTAGAGCTCACGCAAACCTAAAAGTCCTATTATCTCAGAACAGCATTTTTCAAGATATCCCACTATTGCTTTAAGGTGACGTTATGTCTCTCGTGTCTCTATTTGCGTCTCTTGTGTCTCTTGGCTCTCTTTGTATTATATTTCATTTGAGTGAGCTTTTATATATATTTCCATAAAAATCCAGTATAAATAAATAAATCTCGTGATTATACCTCTAGCATGACTAACACCACAACCTCAACTAACAACACAAACATCACCAATAAATTACTGAGTAGTTAACCAAATTTGTAATCGCAAGTTCCATATAGCTCTTTATGATATTATGTACCTACAAACTTTTATTAACAACACACGCTTTCAATATTTTGGGATTCGCTGCACGTTTCTCACGTCCTGATTATCAAAACATATATAATTTGGTTCAAAACAGGAAAAAAAAAACTAAAGCTGTTGTTTCGGCTGTCTGTAAATCTATTTATTTCGTTGTGAACATCATACATTTTAACATTACTGATATACCGACACTCATACAAAACGGCTGCAACTTTTCACGGTCCGTCACATTGTAAATAACTAAACATTTATTTTATATGAATTTCACGCCCAGCTGGGCTTTAACCGGTTTTCTTTTTTAACAAAAATAATATCTAAATAAGCTTAACATCACATAAACGAAATATTCTTAAATGCATGATGGAAAATACTACAATAAATAAAATAAATGAGTCAAAGCAGAGCTAGGCAGTTTGTTTCATTAGATTTTTTGTTCTGCTTGCCGATATCATAATTGACACATTTGTAATATCCATTCTCAAGTAAATATGTAAATGTTGATAATAATTAAGTTAAGGTTAGATATATCTGTAGCTGTTTGTACATATTAAGATAAATCCTGACATGTGGTAATTGCACAGCGCCCTTGAGGTAATTTTTCACAAAAATGGCGCCTTACGAATTATCTAAGCGTTACATCTGTTGTGAGATCCCTGCTGTGTTCGTCTCCCACAACCTATCAAATATATAAATAATATTAGTAATGATATTGACAGGTTGACTCTCGTTACCTGTATAGCATGCCTGAAGATGATTTTGGCACACGCAGATACAATACTTTTAATCTATTTAAATCTAAAAACCTAAATATTGTTGATACTACTACTCTTACGTAACAAAACAATCTATAAAACAACTAAAAAAAATGGGAACTTTATACAACTGTAGCTCCACTAGCCTCTATTAATTTATTGAAAGAAACCATTGAATTTATTCTCTCTGAGCACTCAGCCAGTGAGTTGGAAAACTCAAGATTTTGTAAGAAATTACTACCAACATCGAGATTAATAGTTTTGTGAAAATAACTTTATGGCACTTTATCAAATTTCAATAAAGTCAGCATTGTACATAATTATCGAGAGACTTATTGGATATTGAGTTTTAAAACAAAATGTTGATTTTCTCATGAATTGAACGTAATGGATAATAAAAATTGCCATAATTTGATGGTTTTTTTATAATTTATTTTAATTGTGAATATCTCAAAAGTGACCCAACCACTCTCAAAGGCCTGGAACCAGTGAAACTCTGGCTTTCCCAAATGAGAAATTTTGTGAGGCTTTGCCGAGATTTGAACCTGCGACATTCGGCTTTCTATTCGAGAGTCTTACCCCTCGACCACGGAGGCCATCTGTAAGATGAATGCCATATAATTCTGTCCCAGTGACTGAAGATATAAACTTATACAGGGAGCAGTAAAACAGATTAAAACAGAAAGGATCGGTGGTGTGGGTAGTATCATTGGAGGGGTTTTATTGTATCGGGAGGGTCGTGCCATTTTCATTCGTTACCATGGTTTGGTCCGGACAACACCGGGGATTCGCTGTACGCACGTTTCTTGAAAATGATAGTCCTTTCGTTGCCACCCAGCGGGCCTACCAGCTGCAATTTACCACTTCTTCCTGCAAGGCTAGTTAAATGAAAATGTTTTTAAACATCGAAATCACACATTTGAAGAACTATTCTTATATTTTAATATATATTTCCACCCTGTACGTTTTATAATATATTAAGTAAGGCCGAATGACTGAAGAATGTTAATTATTTCCTGACTTGTACCGCCACCCCGGGAACCATTTATTGCATAATCAACACCTCTGCCGTAGTTAATTCCAAGTGGTTGGCTACGTTTGGTGACTTAGCAGGGGTACCCGGGTAATCTACGGTCTACCTATCTAATGCGTGTCGTGCAGGATTGGGAGAGAATGGTTAAGGAAGATATTTTGACCTCTCCAGCATGACTCTCTCGTCCCATTGCCTTGCACTGCAGTGGGAGGGATGGAAGCATACGTCCCTCACTCTTAGGCACACTGACCCCAGATTATTACCCACCCCTCAAACCTTTTTTCTCCACAGATTTTCCTCTCCTTCCTTTCCTTAAAAAGACCCCCGTACAGCATTCCCGAAGATAGTAATGGCCCTTAGGGAAATTATGTTCTTTGGGGCCTGCTGTGTAGAGCTAATGTTAAAAAATATATGAAAATCTTATTTAAAATGGTATTTTTTCCAATGACAACTTCAAAAATAAGCAATATGAAGCACAAATTTCACTATGTCGTTGGGACTTGTTGGTAAATATATTTTAAAACCTGAAGGGTTAAGTGTAATTATTTCGAACACATATTTGAGTCGAGCGAAATACACGTGTCTTCATAACAATGAAAGTTTTAACCAATTCTATTTGATGCTAATAATGAAACCTTGAATATATTTCTCTTAGAAGATTTAACAAAGTATTCCATAAGCAAATTAATTTTATGAAACGAGCCGCTTAAGTTCCGCTTAAGCTTTTACAGCTGTGTTCAATATGATTAAAGCATTAAGCCGAACGACCTTTTTAACAAGGTTATAAGTAATAAAAGTTTAAGCGACTAATATTTCATTATAATTCCATTAAGTATATGATCCCATCCTAAGTCGAAATGGCAGAATTCCCCCCTCAGTAAATTATCCTTTAAGTATTAAAAAAACTAAGGTAGGATGAGTGTACTTCCCTCTGTAATACAAGGACGTGAGATATTAAAGGAGAATTAAGGTAATATATTCAAGAGCTTATTTGACATCGTTGAAGGCAGGTTATGTTGAAAAAGAGGTCATCTTCAACATAATGATTTTTTTGCCCTGCCTCAGTACAATGTACGTTGTTCATACAGTTGTGGAAAGAGCCAAGAAGAAAATTCAACTTTAATGTTGCCAGGTGATAAAAATTCACTCCTCTCCCGAAAAAGTGGCTTGCTGAAAAAACTGCCGCAATAAAAGTCTAATTAAGAATATTCTAACAGTTTTTGGTGACATTTTTAGTGCTCGTAACTGGTATTTGCAAAGTTTTTTTTTGTGAAAGAGCATTTTTTTTACATTTTTATGGGCAGAGAATTAATATACTCCGCAATGTCGAGGGGTTAACTGTTAAGTAACTCTACGCGCAACACAGAAAATAAAAGTTCCCAAAGCGATACAATAACTATTATAACTATGCGAACAAAAAATAATGTAACATAAAATTAGCGTAAGAAGCATCTACATGAAATGGAACACGGAGACTAGTATTGTATCTATCATCACACTCACCAAATCAGAGCTTTCTAAATTTCCTTTAATGATTTTAAATAATAAAAATAATATCGCAAATTTTTCTTCGCTCTGACAAGTCGGGTAGTTCAAGTAATTATTGTATTATTGGTATAATTTATTATTTATTAATCGATTTCAATACCATGTTCATGATTTTTGAATGTTAAACCATCTTTAGGTAAATTTAAAACAGAGGTTTTTTTTACTTGTTCCACTCATATCTCCAATACATGATGTTGATATGCCTCGGTCTCAATTCCTGCAACACGATGTCTCACTGAGGGTACATTTCTTATCACTGGTAATAGGAATTATATGAACACCACTAATGCCATTTTTTTCGTACTTAGACAGCTAAAAAATAAAATGCTCTCAAATAATATGTTTAAGAATATTAATTTTAATTTCGGAATTCAAGGCTACCCCACGAGAAGCTGTGGAGATTTAAGACTTGCAAAAACAAATTTGTCGGGTACCCAAAATAATCTTTATTTTAAAGGATTTAAGATTTTTAATTAATTACCGACAGATGTTAAAGAAACTAAAAGCCTTGCTGCCTTTCGTGGGTTATGCCTAAATACGATAATGAATAAGTATTGTAAAGTGTCCTAAATGTAATAGAAATAAGTTTTAAAGGTTTATACTAGATATAAAAATGTAATTTGATAATGACCATACCATACGACGTACCTCTTGAATTCGTCAAGATTAATACATTTAAAATTATAATGCAATTGACTGATCATACTAATAATATATTTAAATAAAATAATTCACAATCATCTTCTTACTAAATTACGTCTTAGTAATATTGAAAACAATGTTCCCATTTCCTATTATTTAAGACGTCATATCATGTTTTACCTGAAAAAATTATATAGGCTATTTTAGCCCTCTGACCCAAATGTGTCGAAAATATTGTAAGATAGAGTGTGGTGAAGTAGAGATTTTCGTTAATAATTTTATTATTATTATTATTTATTGAATATGCAGCATTCTGCTGATGCGCTTATATTTCAATTGTTCAATTGTTTGCATATCAAAATGTTCTTCTGTCGGTAAAAAATACGTTGCGCTAATTAAACTATGTATTACTTGCGTCTCTACTTATCGTCACCTTAAAGCAATAGTGGGATATCTTCGAAAAATACACTTTTGAGATAAGTATGCAGTTCGATGTAAAATTTTGAGCTCTACATGATGCATTACTGGGATATTTTGTAAAAAAAAAATTGCCAGTGTTACAAGTAAAATCTCAGTATTGAAATGTTCGGTCACTCAGAGCAACACTGAGATATTGATGTTGTCCCACTCTTGCTTTCAAAAGGTCGTTTAAAATACTGAAATAAATTTATTGTCTCACTGTAGCTCTATAGTTTTCAACAAGTTGGGTGATCTTGGAAGAGAAAAATAAAGAAACTGAAGGTGAATACTGGTCAGGAGTATGTAGCAAAGTCAGGAAAGATACGCAAAGCAAAACAAATTAAGCCTGTACTGTGTACTAATTGTAAATAAAAATGTTCTGAATCTGTTTTGGAAGTTGATCGATTAAAATATTTTAATATTTATGATTCCATGAATGCTAGCTAATAGTAGTTATTATTTTGAGAGAGATGGACATAACATACGTATGTGTAAGATTTTTTTATGGCAACCTTAGATATAAGCAATAATACCATAAGCACTGCATTAAAAAAGAAAACAGACACCTTCCTGCAAAAGGATGATTTAGTTGATGGTGTTATGAATCACATCAACAGCTTTAGTAGAGTGGAATCGCACTATTGTCGTGCAGGATCAGCTCGGATCTCCAAATATCCAAAAGATGTACAATTTGTACAAATAGAAGTGTGTCTCGGTAGGTAATCTCTATGTTACACACTCTACATACAGGAAAATATTCAATACCAAATTCAATATATATTTTTTTAAACCAAAAAAGAACCTTTGCGCATTTTGTGTATAATACAACTATAGTACTGCAAATGAGATATTATAAAAAAATAATAATATTCTGAACACATTCAGAATGTAAAGCTATCTCGACAAGAAAAAGATAAAAACATTACCAAGACCATACTGATGATACTGTAGTTGCCATTTATGACTTTCAAGCTGTTATGTCGTTGCTAAATGGCAATATATCTATTTTTATAAGAGCAAGTTAAACGTTATAACTTATGTATTTACAATATCAAACACGACAGGCCATTGTTACATGCGGCATGAGGGTGTAGCTAAAAGATGCGCAATTGAAATGTCTACCTGCGTGTACACATTTTTAAAAGACCTTTGACAAGGGAAACGGGAAGTGAACTTTTATTCTGATAACTGTGTGGCACAGAATAAAAACAGTTTTATTTATTTTCTATGTACATGCATGCACTATGAACACTTGATATTCAAATCATTACCCATACATACCTAATTGTTGGGCACTCAGAGAACGAAGGAGACTCCATTCATTATTGCATAGACAGAGAAAAGGTCAGGGTTTTAAAAGAAGGCCTAATATTTATTCCAACGGAGTTAGCGATGATCATAAAGTGTTCCAAGAAGAATGAACCTCGTTATAAGTTAACAGAAATGGAAACAACGGACTTCATTGACTGTAAGAAGGTATGTGAGAAGACTGGAAAAATTCTGGATGTTTATGGACAAAAATAAATGTATTTGGAATAAAGTTAAGATTTTACAGATCACTAAAGACGAACCGTCAGTTATCAAATACAAAAGCACCTACACCGAGGATCCATTTAATCAGAGTATTAATGTGAGAGAGCGACTAAAGAATGTTCGGAATGAGAATAGTATAATTCTAGGACCAGCTTATACAGTTCCACCTACAATTCCACCGAATAAAAATCGTGATTTCTTATTTGTTTGCCAAAGTGGTGTTATACCAAAAAAACCTCATAATTTGTTTTGAATTAATTAATACTGCAAATACAGACTGCGATGTACAAGAAGAAAAAAACGATGAAGGTTCATTGTAGGTTTCCAGGGAATCAACACATATTTGCTATATTTTTTTGTTCTTAAAGTTTTCTGTAAAAAAATTACATACTTTTTATTCTAAAGGTTTTCTGTTATTTTTGATACATACCTACTTTTTATTCTTGGTTTTCTGTTAATTTTGTTACATACTTTTATTCTTAAGGTTTTTCTGTTATTTTTGTTACATACATTATATCACGCTTCTCATAAATAAATTTATAAGCACAAATATATATTTTTTTTCATTTTTATACCACCTTACTATCGTCAATTGTCGTGTTGACAAACTATAGGAGTGAGTGGGTGTGTACTGTTTAAAATGTATTTATGATTATAAACATCATGGAAAAACATGCAGAAATAAGAATTATTAATTATTTTAAGCAATTATTAATTATTTTAAGCAATTATTAGCCTGAAACAGTCGTCCACATTGAAAAAATCTCGCGAGGAACAATTATTAATTCATTTATCCATCTAAACTCGTAATATTATTACAATGCTACACTGAGATAATTTGAGATGATTACCAAACACTCCACGCAACAGTGAGATATTTCCAGATTTACGTATACTTTGTCAAAATTAGTATGAAAAAATTAATTATTTTTCTATTATTACAATTTTGTGTTGATGTTAAATAATTAACCTCTCTTATACCATATCATTAATCTGCAAGATTAGTTAATTTGATGCTGCTAGAGCTCACGCAAACCTAAAAGTCCTATTATCTCAGAACAGCATTTTTCAAGATATCCCACTATTGCTTTAAGGTGACGTTATGTCTCTCGTGTCTCTATTTGCGTCTCTTGTGTCTCTTGGCTCTCTTTGTATTATATTTCATTTGAGTGAGCTTTTATATATATTTCCATAAAAATCCAGTATAAATAAATAAATCTCGTGATTATACCTCTAGCATGACTAACACCACAACCTCAACTAACAACACAAACATCACCAATAAATTACTGAGTAGTTAACCAAATTTGTAATCGCAAGTTCCATATAGCTCTTTATGATATTATGTACCTACAAACTTTTATTAACAACACACGCTTTCAATATTTTGGGATTCGCTGCACGTTTCTCACGTCCTGATTATCAAAACATATATAATTTGGTTCAAAACAGGAAAAAAAAAACTAAAGCTGTTGTTTCGGCTGTCTGTAAATCTATTTATTTCGTTGTGAACATCATACATTTTAACATTACTGATATACCGACACTCATACAAAACGGCTGCAACTTTTCACGGTCCGTCACATTGTAAATAACTAAACATTTATTTTATATGAATTTCACGCCCAGCTGGGCTTTAACCGGTTTTCTTTTTTAACAAAAATAATATCTAAATAAGCTTAACATCACATAAACGAAATATTCTTAAATGCATGATGGAAAATACTACAATAAATAAAATAAATGAGTCAAAGCAGAGCTAGGCAGTTTGTTTCATTAGATTTTTTGTTCTGCTTGCCGATATCATAATTGACACATTTGTAATATCCATTCTCAAGTAAATATGTAAATGTTGATAATAATTAAGTTAAGGTTAGATATATCTGTAGCTGTTTGTACATATTAAGATAAATCCTGACATGTGGTAATTGCACAGCGCCCTTGAGGTAATTTTTCACAAAAATGGCGCCTTACGAATTATCTAAGCGTTACATCTATTGTGAGATCCCTGCTGTGTTCGTCTCCCACAACCTATCAAATATATAAATAATATTAGTAATGATATTGACAGGTTGACTCTCGTTACCTGTATAGCATGCCTGAAGATGATTTTGGCACACGCAGATACAATACTTTTAATCTATTTAAATCTAAAAACCTAAATATTGTTGATACTACTACTCTTACGTAACAAAACAATCTATAAAACAACTAAAAAAAATGGGAACTTTATACAACTGTAGCTCCACTAGCCTCTATTAATTTATTGAAAGAAACCATTGAATTTATTCTCTCTGAGCACTCAGCCAGTGAGTTGGAAAACTCAAGATTTTGTAAGAAATTACTACCAACATCGAGATTAATAGTTTTGTGAAAATAACTTTATGGCACTTTATCAAATTTCAATAAAGTCAGCATTGTACATAATTATCGAGAGACTTATTGGATATTGAGTTTTAAAACAAAATGTTGATTTTCTCATGAATTGAACGTAATGGATAATAAAAATTGCCATAATTTGATGGTTTTTTTATAATTTATTTTAATTGTGAATATCTCAAAAGTGACCCAACCACTCTCAAAGGCCTGGAACCAGTGAAACTCTGGCTTTCCCAAATGAGAAATTTTGTGAGGCTTTGCCGAGATTTGAACCTGCGACATTCGGCTTTCTATTCGAGAGTCTTACCCCTCGACCACGGAGGCCATCTGTAAGATGAATGCCATATAATTCTGTCCCAGTGACTGAAGATATAAACTTATACAGGGAGCAGTAAAACAGATTAAAACAGAAAGGATCGGTGGTGTGGGTAGTATCATTGGAGGGGTTTTATTGTATCGGGAGGGTCGTGCCATTTTCATTCGTTACCATGGTTTGGTCCGGACAACACCGGGGATTCGCTGTACGCACGTTTCTTGAAAATGATAGTCCTTTCGTTGCCACCCAGCGGGCCTACCAGCTGCAATTTACCACTTCTTCCTGCAAGGCTAGTTAAATGAAAATGTTTTTAAACATCGAAATCACACATTTGAAGAACTATTCTTATATTTTAATATATATTTCCACCCTGTACGTTTTATAATATATTAAGTAAGGCCGAATGACTGAAGAATGTTAATTATTTCCTGACTTGTACCGCCACCCCGGGAACCATTTATTGCATAATCAACACCTCTGCCGTAGTTAATTCCAAGTGGTTGGCTACGTTTGGTGACTTAGCAGGGGTACCCGGGTAATCTACGGTCTACCTATCTAATGCGTGTCGTGCAGGATTGGGAGAGAATGGTTAAGGAAGATATTTTGACCTCTCCAGCATGACTCTCTCGTCCCATTGCCTTGCACTGCAGTGGGAGGGATGGAAGCATACGTCCCTCACTCTTAGGCACACTGACCCCAGATTATTACCCACCCCTCAAACCTTTTTTCTCCACAGATTTTCCTCTCCTTCCTTTCCTTAAAAAGACCCCCGTACAGCATTCCCGAAGATAGTAATGGCCCTTAGGGAAATTATGTTCTTTGGGGCCTGCTGTGTAGAGCTAATGTTAAAAAATATATGAAAATCTTATTTAAATTAGCGACACTAGTTTTCTCTCAGATTGATGTGTTTCTGGTTCCATCCACAATCAGTACTTACTCAATTAATTAATTGAAAATAATTAATTATTTTAATAATTTACGCTTACGTCGGATTTGCCTCAAGTTTCTTGTTTGTTTTCTCAGAATAAGTGTTTTCCGTTTAAAGAAAAGCATTAGTAGCACGATTATAGATTATTTAATATTCTATACGTAGTTTGTAAAGAAATTTTTCACCATTGTTACCAAAAAACAAGCCTTATTTCATGATGCTGTTAATTCATTATAGCAACCCCGAAAATTATATACTCTTTTACTAATTTTATTATGTTTTGTACCTATCGACTAAATAGGTTTACTTAATTTATTCACGAGAGTTTAAAAAAAATGAATAACATGGTCTTAACTGCATACCAAATGATTACATATTAGATTGCTGGCAACACCGCCATTCTTGCAGCTATTTTGTTTTACTTCAGTTTTTATTCTTTCACCGTTTTTATCCTCGATTCTTTTAGGTTTTGTAGAAGGAAGTAGGTAAATTAATTACTTAATTTTGTGGATTATATATAATATAACTGTAAAAAAATATTTTTATTTTTGTGAAGATTTAATTTTTAACCTTTTTTGCTTATCTTAGCTATAGAAAAGACTAAAGATCTATCATAGCTATCATAGCCAATGTGAGTACACAATTGAGGGGAAAATCGTATTTTATAAGTGTTATTTTTAAAAACAGGCCTGAAACTAATGCCTGTATTACAGATGTCGAGTTCTCGGCTGATGTTATCAATATAGACAGTGGATGACTCGGTCGAGTAAGCAAGTACCCTTTTCAACTAACTCGACGCTTCACTTGGTCAGTGGGGTCAGAGTAGAGTCAGTCAATGAAATAAAAAAGTAAAGTTTTTTAGGAGTGTGTGACGTTTGTTGTTGTAAAACTCTATTAATTTTTGTCTTTTTCCTCCAAAGCGAAACCGTAATAAAATCGCTATAAACTAATCACAATGAACTGACTCGCCCAGTGTCTCTTTTCAATGTAATCACTTTTACTCTCTAATAAGTTGCTCGGCCGAGTAAACAAAGCGATGGCCGAGCACTTGGTAGGTGTAATTCGGCCTTAAAGTTTAAAAGAAAAACGAGGGTAGCCATGATAAACTGTCACGGTAATGTAACTATTTTCGGTGTTTATTAACATATATAGGAATAATTTACTCTTCAATTTAAGACGGTTTATAAAATTAGACCTTTTTTATCTAAAAAAATATCATCCACCATATTCCGTTGAATTTATCTTCTTTTCTGGTAAAATCAAATAAAAAAAAATATTTATTGCACAAAAAGAGTACAAAGGGTATAACTTATAGGTTACATCCTATTTCTTCCAGCCAACCCAACAAATACACATTATATTACATAACCCAACAATTACATGTTAACAAATAAAAGACAGTAAATAAAAAAAATAAAAATAAAACAGAGGTATTATATAGTAATCTGTTTTCATTTGCCATTTACTTGTTTTCTGGCAATAACAGCGCTCTTCTATGACTTTTTTGAGAAGATTCCTTGCTGTGCATAATTGAGAATTATAATAATGAGGGGCGTAGCGATCGCACGGGAGGGCCCCCGGGCAGTAAAGATACAAACAAGTTTACCCCGCGGGCACGGGCGTCACACATGACGTCAACTACACCGCCGATCGATATCATAATATTAACAAAATCATTTATTTGTTTAGGTATTTTTTTTATTGTGCCTCTAAAAAATTCAGTACCTACTCCGCGCATTATCCTTACGAAAACTCTAATATCTTTACAAATCAGCAATATATTACTTATGCATTAACTAGAAGCATTTTCAAAACCAGCATAATCTTTACAATTAGGTATTTTGACATTTAAGTGTCATTTTCGTATTCGGCCTCCAACAATGTTTGAAAGACTTAAAAACTTCGACGTATTTCTATGCATTTTTTTTTAAATTTCTGTGAACATTATTCAGATTTTTTCCCTTCACTTTTCCTCATATTTCCATAAAAAATTTTTTTTTGTATATTTTTCCCTTTAAATCTATATAAAACATATATGTAAACGTTTATTTATATGCTGCAATATTAATCTGTGAGAGAAAGTTAGGATGCATGAAAAAATATATGTTTTATCCTTAAAAAACAAAATTTTGGAATTGCTTTCAATGCTGGTTTCATGTTGTCTCCTTCCAGTTCCATCAAAAGAGCAATGTGTACCTCCTCACAATGCAATCATCTAAGTTTAGGTATCTCGATCATCTTCCGTTTTATAGACTTATTATAGAAATGCCTCGATAGTAGTCAACTATCTTCGATCCTTGCGTTTTGCCCATCGAAACTTTCTTCTCTCGCTGTCATTCCTGACTGTCCCAGTTTTACAAGTCCTATAATTAGAGCTCTTGTTTAATAATATTTTAATAATAACTCGAGACTGTACGTCAACCGCAACAAAAGATTTTCTTATAATGCCTAAAAAAGCTCAGCTCAGGATATTTCCATCGCTATTCTTGCCCTAAAATATATTGATAAAGTACTTCATTTGTTTGCATAACATTTTAAGTGGAGGGGTGTCGGCTTATAAGCTCTCCTGCCTCCCAGAAACTCGCTACGCCACTAATCTCCCAATTTAAGCGATGGCGAAATACAAGAGAAAGTAATATGATTTATTGTAACGTCCCTTTGTTTCCGGAATGAATTAAGTCGATTATTAAATTAATTAAAATTAATGTACTATTTAAGAGCGATTGATTTTACTTTCCGTCCATAATAATTAGCAGCAAAGACATTAAGGGTAATTATCGAAATGTGATGACGGGGAATTTTAAAAGCCACGGAATTTATTTCAATCATCAGGAAAAGTTGGTGGGAGTGATAATTCACAATGATTAAGCTTCTGAGTACCACAGCCTCGAATTTCCCGGGAAATTTTTGCCGCCAAAGGATGAATTACAATAAACAAGATTAACTTACTCGGAACGGAACCGGAAAGACTCCTCCACTGCGCGGCAAAAAGAACAACAGGAAGAGATAAATGAATGACGATGCTAATTAGACTCATTTTCTTCTTTTCTTTATGCTGTTGCCGACGCGTTTGGGTCCTTACATATTTATCTTCTAGATTTATGTTTCAATTTAACGCACTGTTTTGTATGATAGTACTACCTCACTTAGAATTAATCGTAACACGTAGAATTGAAGTATTTTGGGAAAAAAATCGTTCTCCGATTAAAATAATGTTGCTAGTTGAAAATTGTGCCCTTATCTTAAATTCATTTTAGTAGCGCTCATTGTTCGATGAATTTAATACTTTCGGTATTGTTTTTAGATCTTTCACGCCTAAATAGAAAAGCATGCAAATTATGGGATATTCATTAATATTTATTATTTCCACTATAAAACGTTGATATTACTAGTTTTTAATGATATCAAAAATCAGTAGTCAAGCAAAGCTACCACAAGGCAGCGTGTCTGCACCAATTTTCTTCAATTTTATAAACATAAAATATAATCATTTTGTTGGTAAATTTAGATAAATTTTACGACAGTGTCTATCTTTGATGCACTAGTCTCTTTTTCTGATTGGATTTTTTTTATTTTTTATAATTAACTCCACACAGGAGGCCCTGAAGAAAATAATTTCGGTCAGGGCTTATGTCATCTTTGGGGATGCTGTGTGGAGGGTCTTTTTGTGGAGAGGAAGGAGAGAACATGGGTCTTGAAGAGTCCCATGTTGTAGGAGGGAGGAAACACAGAGGCCGGCAGTTCGTTCCACAGCCGAGCTGTTAAACTTAAGAACGAATCGTAGAAACGACCCGTTCTCATGTGACAAATGTCAACCGTGTACAGATGTTGGGCGCGCGTTTGGAGTGTATCCCGACTACGCACCGGTGCCGAAGGGATCAATGACGCTAGTTCCTCAGAGCATCTTCCATTGTAATACCGATAGAACAAGGACAGCATACCTACCTGACGCCTGTGCTCTAAAGATTGCAGTCCGTTTGTTAAGATTGGGGAATCTATCAAACGGACCGCCCGTTTTTGCACAGAGTCAATGGTTTTTTTCAGGTATTTAGGGGCTCCGGACCAGAGGTGGCTGCCAAATTCGACAGTAGGGCGCACTTGCGATTTGTACAGAGTCAGCAGTTGTGTGCTATTAAAGTATCTGCGGGCCCTGTACAGTACGCCCAGCTTCTGAGAGACCAGCTTTACTCTGGCTTCGATGGAGGCCAGCTTTACTCTGGCTTCGATGGATTGGATTGGAATACGCTTAACTTGGCATACATAAAATAATAATAAAATACCCAGGATTTTTTTATGTTTCCTGTTTACTAAGGATTTAAAAGAATTTTGTGTCATAGTGCACCTTTGAATTTTTATTAAATATATATTTTATTTAGCGATAAAATTTGTACATTTTATAAAAAGTGTAAGTGTTTTCTAAAACCACTATGATAATTTTAAATTATCTGCGTACTAAAATGTGTACTTCATGAAATTGAGACATTAAAACAAAAACTGAAAGACCTTTAACTTCCTTAACATGTAAAGGACATGAATTGAACTTTTTAAAATCTTTATATTAAATATTGTCTGTGTTTCCATAAATTTGTCTTAGGAAGCTTCTCTTAGCACAGCTATGAACTAACACTTCTTAACAAAATTCTAATCTGGAAACATTTAGATCCGAAGATGTGGATCGGATCTACCGGATCTGCCCTGATGATGGACACTGCAACGCTGTCCGAAACGTCGGCTAAAGAAGGAGTTAGCGCAACACGGCATAACACCCCAAAAACAAACAACAAAAATGCTTTTGGCCGTGAGAATCTAAAAACTTACCATTCATAAATTGAATATTATCATTATTTAATATTAATTTGATCATCTCGAATACGCCGATGAAAAGGTAGGTACCTTCACTTAATTTTTGCTATTGAACTTATTAATTTTTGGATTGTTGATATAGAATATACTAGCGACCCGCCCCGGCTTCGTACGGGTGTAATGCACTAATGTGGCATCATTACAGTCCGAACGACACATGTCCTATCCGAATCATTTTTTTCGCTTTGACATAGACATTTTTAGATCCAAAATGTGCTTTTAGCAATAATTTAAAAAATATCTTCTAAGATACTGATTTAAATTATATACTGTCAAGGGCAACTTTAATATAAATTAAATTCTCAACATAACTAACATATTTAATTGGATAAGAATTAATAGTTTACTGGTCAAAATAACGTCGCAAATAACACATAAAATTTTTAAAAGATAAAAATTATTACTGTGAGTTATCCTTAGGAGATAGACATATACCACCGTAAACTTTTCTGTAGGCCTTTTTAAGATATAAAATTCCGTAGCAAAATATTTAGTTCAATCTTCTAAGGTTTAGCCAGCGTTAGGTAAGCGCTTGAAAATATAATTTTTGACTTGTTTACAAAACGTTAACTTTTCTATAAATATAATATGCATGTATTATATACATAAACTTTTCGAAAGTAATTTTCTAAATGATAGTGAAAACCGTATTAAAATCTGTAGCGTAGCTTAGGAAAACCAAGCACACAAACAGACCGACACGAAAAGCTACTTTATTTTATGCTATTTATAGATGATTTCATATTTCTTCGTGTAAATACAAATGACTTGAATCCTTAATATAATGGCATTTAAACTGAATCTACTAATCACTGGATTCCTCTGAATAACCGCAAAAAAATTACTAGTTTCTTTGAACCCCAGAGATTTAAGATACCGTCAGATATAAATATACTATTCACAGACCAAACAAATAAAAATAAATGAATACAGTCATGCCGCTCCCGTGGCGGGTAGGATGTAGTTCGCTCATCCATAATAATTTTCTCCAGAGAGGGGGCGACCTTACAGAATTGTTATTTGATGCCACCGCTGTAAAGTTAATTGGAAAAGCTTTAAGCGTTCTACAGCTCGTAACTTCTGCTCAGGTCCTTGCTTAATCCTTCCTCCTGCCCCTCCATCCAAACACTAGACACTAGTCTTGTCCTTTAATCAGAAGGTTGATAGGTGTTTACGTACAGTCTGCGCGTTACGAGGGGATTGAGAAGTCAATTAAATATGTTAATATCAATCTGCTGGTACATTTCTCCCGCAGTTTAATGAAGCGCTTTGTATCTTTATCTCTGATGGTAATAGGTTCCGCAGTAATCGAAGAACTGGCAGAAGGACGCTGTTGGCGTGTTTGTTTGCTAGAAATATGTATTTATTTCTTTAATGATAGCAGAATCTCTGTATGGCGTCATTTTATTTAAATAAAATGGTTTTAATAATATTTCATAAAAATTGTAATAATAATATATTTACTGCAAAAAAGCCCGGCACTCCACGCAACTGGTGGGCAAATGCATCCTGAACTCACCTCACCCGATTAACCCGGGCACCTATGCTAAATCAACAAATATTGCGAACCACTAGGTGTGCACTCTACCAAAGATAGAGGTGAATACCGTATTCGGTACGGTATTCGTTATCCATTAAATGGTAGCCGGGGCAGCGGTACCCAACCTCGCCTTCCAAATTGTATATTTAAATTTTTTTTTTTTCTTAAGACAGATGGTTAATATTAGGAAAATTATAAAGTAGTAACAAGTATATATACCAACGA